>NC_048576.1:5514048-5674048 GCF_013265735.2 Oncorhynchus mykiss | reverse complement strand
ATCTAGACTATGTGTAGAGTAAGCTTGGATCCTTGGAACTGTCTAGACTCTGTGTAGAGTAAGCTTGGATCCTTGGAACTGTCTAGACTATGTGTAGAGTAAGCTTGGATCCTTGGAAATGTCTAGACTCTTCTTGGAACTGCTATGAGTAATGGAAGAAGAAGCTTTGTGTATCTCCATGTATAATCCTCAGAGCTCCTGGGTTGCGTAATTAGTGGATAAAGGGAGTAGAGGAAGGAGAACGATGAGGCTTTGGCTTAGGGTAGTAGTGGACTATATAGGGCAGGTTTAGGGTAGTAGTGGACTATATAGGGCAGGTTTAGGGTAGTAGTGGACTATATAGGGCAGGGTTATGGTAGTAGTGGACTATATAGGGCAGAGTTAGGGTAGTAGTGGACTATATAGGGCAGGTTTAGGGTAGTAGTGGACTATATAGGGCAGGGTTATGGTAGTAGTGGACTATATAGGGCAGGGTTATGGTAGTAGTGGACTATATAGGGCAGGGTTAGGGTAGTAGTGGACTATATAGGGCAGGTTTAGGGTAGTAGTGGACTACATAGGGCAGGTTTAGGATAGTAGTGGACTATATAGGGCAGGTTTAGGGTAGTAGTGGACTATATAGGGCAGGTTTAGGGTAGTAGTGGACTATATAGGGCAGGGTTAGGGTAGTAGTGGACTATATAGGGCAGGGTTAGGGTAGTAGTGGACTATATAGGGCAGGTTTAGGGTAGTAGTGGACTATATAGGGCAGGTTTAGGGTAGTAGTGGACTATATAGGGCAGGGTTAGGGTAGTAGTGGACTATATAGGGCAGGGTTAGGGTAGTAGTGGACTATATAGGGCAGGGTTAGGGTAGTAGTGGACTATATAGGGCAGGGTTAGGGTAGTAGTGAACTACATAGGGCAGGGTTATGGTAGTAGTGGACTATATAGGGCAGGTTTAGGGTAGTAGTGGACTATATAGGGCAGGTTTAGGGTAGTAGTGGACTATATAGGGCAGGGTTTGGGTAGTAGTGGACTATATAGGGCAGGGTTAGGGTAATAGTGGACTATATAGGGCAGGGTTAGGGTAGTAGTGGACTACATAGGGCAGGGTTAGGGTAGTAGTGGACTATATAGGGCAGGGTTAGGGTAGTAGTGGACTATATAGGGAAGGGTTAGGGTAGTAGTGGACTATATAGGGCAGGGTTAGGGTAGTAGTGGACTATATAGGGCAGGGTTAGGTTTAGGGTAGTAGTGGACTATAAAGGGCAGGGTTAGGGTAGTAGTGGACTATATAGGGCAGGGTTATGGTAGTAGTGGACTATATAGGGCAGGGTTAGGGTAGTAGTGGACTATATAGGGCAGGGTTAGGGTAGTAGTGGACTATATAGGGCAGGGTTAGGTTTAGGGTAGTAGTGGACTATATAGGGCAGGGTTAGGGTAGTAGTGGACTATATAGGGCAGGGTTATGGTAGTAGTGGACTATACAGGGCAGGGTTAGGGTAGTAGTGGACTATATAGGGCATGGTTAGGTTTAGGGTAGTAGTGGACTATATAGGGCAGGGTTAGGGTAGTAGTGGACTATATAGGGCAGGGTTATGGTAGTAGTGGACTATACAGGGCAGGGTTAGGGTAGTAGTGGACTATATAGGGAAAGGTTAGGTTTAGGGTAGTAGTGGACAATATAGGGCAGGGTTAGGGTAGTAGTGGACTATATAGGGCAGGGTTAGGGTAGTAGTGGACTATATAGGGCAGGGTTAGAGTAGTAGTGAACTGTATAGGGCAGGGTTAGGGTAGTAGTGGACTATATAGGGCAGGGTTAGGGTAATAGTGGACTATATAGGGCAGGGTTAGGGTAGTAGTGGACTATATAGGGCAGGGTTAGGGTAGTTGTGGACTATATAGTGCAGGGTTAGGGTAGTAGTGAACTGTATAGGGCAGGGTTAGGGTAGTAGTGGACTATATAGGGCAGGGTTAGGGTAATAGTGGACTGTATAGGGCAGGGTTAGGGTAGTAGTGGACTATATAGGGCAGGGTTAGGGTAGTTGTGGACTATATAGGGCAGGGTTAGGGTAGTAGTGAACTGTGTAGGGCAGGGTTAGGGTAATAGTGGACTATATAGGGCAGGGTTAGGGTAGTAGTGGACTACATAGGGCAGGGTTAGGGTAGTAGTGGACTATATAGGGCAGGGTTAGGGTAATAGTGGACTGTGTAGGGCAGGGCTAGGGTAGTAGTGGACTATATAGGGCAGGGTTAGGGTAATAGTGGACTATATAGGGCAGGGTTAGGGTAGTAGTGGACTACATAGGGCAGGGTTAGGGTAGTAGTGGACTATATAGGGCAGGGTTAGGGTAGTAGTGGACTATATAGGGCAGGGTTAGGGTAATAGTGGACTGTATAGGGCAGGGTTAGGGTAGTAGTGGACTATATAGGGCAGGGTTAGGGTAGTAGTGGACTATATAGGGCAGGGTTATGGTAGTAGTGGACTATACAGGGCAGGGTTAGGGTAGTAGTGGACTATATAGGGCAGGGTTAGGGTAGTAGTGGACTATATAGAAAAAGGTTAGGTTTAGGGTAGTAGTGGACTATATAGGGCAAGGTTAGGGTAGTAGTGGACTATACAGGGCAGGGTTAGGGTAGTAGTGGACTATATAGGGCAGGGTTAGGGTAGTAGTGGACTATACAGGGCAGGGTTAGGGTAGTAGTGAACTGTATAGGGCAGGGTTATGGTAGTAGTGGACTACAGGGCAGGGTTAGGGTAGTAGTGGACTATATAGGTGCCTGGTTAGGGTAGTAGTGAACTACATAGGGCAGGGTTAGGGTAGTAGTGGACTATATAGGGCAGGGTTAGGGTATTAGTGGACTATATAGGGCAGGGTTAGGGTAGTAGTGGACTATATAGGGCAGGGTTAGGGCAGTAGTGAACTGTATAGGGCAGGGTTATGGGAGTAGTGGACTATATAGGGCAGGGTTAGGGTAGTAGTGGACTATATAGGGCAGGGTTAGGGTAATAGTGGACTATATAGGGCAGGGTTAGGGTAGTAGTGGACTATATAGGGCAGGGTTAGGTTTAGGGTAGTAGTGGACTATATAGGGTAGGGTTAGGGTAGTAGCGGACTATATAGGGCAGGGTTAGGTTTAGGTTTATCTGTCGGAAAGATATCAGTTTGTCTCTGTGAATGGTTTGTCCTCTGACAAATCAACTGTAAATTTCGGTGTTCCTCAAGGTTCCATTTTAGGACCACTATTGTTTTCACTATATATTTTACCTCTTGGGGATGTTATTCGAAAACATAATGTTAACTTTCACTGCTATGCGGATGACACACAGCTGTACATTTCAATGAAACATGGTGAGCCCCAAAATTGCCCTTGCTAGAAGCATGTGTTTCAGACATAAGGAAGTGGATGGCTGCAAACTTTCTACTTTTAAACTCGGACAAAACAGAGATGCTTGTTCTAGGTCCCAAGAAACAAAGAGATCTTCTGTTGAATCTGACAATTAATCTTAATGGTTGTACAGTCGTCTCAAATAAAACTGTGAAGGACCTCGGCGTTACTCTGGACCCTGATATCTCTTTTGAAGAACATATCAAGACCATTTCAAGGACAGCTTTTTTCCATCTATGTAACATTGCAAAAATCTGAAACTTTCTGTCCAAAAATGATGCAGAAAAATTAATCCATGCTTTTGTCACTTCTAGGTTATTAAACTACTGCAATGCTCTACTTTCCTGCTACCCGGATAAAGCACTAAATAAACTTCAGTTAGTGCTAAATACGGCTGCTAGAATCCTGACTAGAACCAAAACATTTGATCATATTACTCCAGTGCTAGCCTCTCTACACTGGCTTCCTGTCAAAGCAAGGGCTGATTTCAAGGTTTTACTGCTAACCTACAAAGCATTACATGGGCTTGCTCGTACCTATCTCTCTGATTTGGTCCTGCCGTACATACCTACACGTACGCTACGGTCACAAGACGCAGGCCTCCTAATTGTCCCTAGAATTTCTAAGCAAACAGCTGGAGCCAGGGCTTTCTCCTATAGAGCTCCATTTTTATGGAACGGTCTGCCTACCCATGTCAGAGACGCAAACTCTGTCTCAACCTTTTTAAGTCTCTACTGAAGACTCATCTCTTCAGTGGGTCATATGATTGAGTGTAGTCTGGCCCAAGAGTGGGAAGGTGAACGGAAAGGCTGTGGAGCAACGAACCGCCCTTGCTGTCTCTGCCTGGCCGGTTCCCCTCTTTCCACTGGGATTCTCTGCCTCTAACCCTATTACAGGGGCTTAGTCACTGGCTTACTGGGGCTCTCTCATGCCGTCCCTGGAGGGGGTGTGTCACCTGAGTGGGTTGATTCACTGATGTGGTCATCCTGTCTGGGTTGTCATCCTGTCTGGGTCGCCCCCCCCCCCCCCCCCCCCTTGGGTTGTGCCGTGGCGGAGGTCTTTGTGGGCCATACTCAGCCTTGTCTCAGGATGGTAAGTTGGTGGTTGAAGATATCCCTCTAGTGGTGTGAGGGCTGTGCTTTGGCAAAGTGGGTGGGGTTATATCCTTCCTGTTTGGCCCTGTCCGGGGGTGTCCTCGGATGGGGCCACAGTGTCTCCTGACCCATCCTGTCTCAGCCTCCAGTATTTATGCTGCAGTAGTTTATGTGTCGGGGGGCTAGGGTCAGTTTGTTATATCTGGAGTACTTCTCCTGTCCTATTCGGTGTCCTGTGTGAATCTAAGTGTGCGTTCTTTAATTCTCTCCTTCTCTCTTTCTTTCTCTCTCTCGGAGGACCTGAGCCCTAGGACCATGCCCCAGGACTACCTGACATGATGACTCCTTGCTGTCCCCAGTCCACCTGGCCATGCTGCTGCTCCATTTTCAACTGTTCTTCCTTATTATTATTCGACCATGCTGGTCATTCATGAACATTTGAACATCTTGGCCATGTTCTGTTATAATCTCCACCCGGCACAGCCAAAAGAGGACTGGCCATCCCAAATATGCTCTCTCTAATTCTCTCTTTCTTTCTCTCTCTCGGAGGACCTGAGCCCTAGGACCATGCCCCAGGACTACCTGACATGATGACTCCTTGCTGTCCCCAGTCCACCTGACTGTGCTGCTGCTCCAGTTTCAACTGTTCTGCCTTATTATTATTGGACCATGCTGGTCATTTATGAACATTTGAACATCTTGGCCATGTTCTGTTATAATCTCCACCCGGCACAGCCAGAAGAGGACTGGCCACCCCACATAGCCTGGTTCCTCTCTAGGTTTCTTCCTAGGTTTTGGCCTTTCTATGGAGTTTTTCCTAGCCACCATGCTTCTACACCTGCATTGCTTGCTGTTTGGGGTTTTAGGCTGGGTTTCTGTACAGCACTTTGAGATATCAGCTGATGTACGAAGGGCTATATAAATACATTTGATTTGATTTGATTTGATTAGGGTAGTAGTGGACTTTTTGCAATTTTTTTATTTAACTTTAGTTTATTTAGTAAATATTTTCTTAACTCTATTTCCTGAATTGTATTGTTGGTTAAGGGCTTGTAAATAAGCATTTCACAGTAAATCTACAGCTGTTGTATTCGGCGCATGTGACAAATAGAATTAGTTTTGATTTGATTTGAGAGCATTAGTCATGTTGGCGTACCAGTACTACCAGCTTTAATCAACCCAGGCCTCATTCCCAATACACAGCCCCACCCTGCCTTCACCCAGTTGGCCACTAGCCTGAGCTCAGGCACTCTTCAAAGACCTACGCAAATACATGTTTATTCTACATTCTCAGACACTACCTCATGTCACGAGCTGTTAGTTCAACCTCTCTCATTTATTTCACTAATATCTCTGTAGCTCTGTTGCTACCCAACAGCTGGTAAATAAACACAAACTGTATTTTTTTTCCTCTGCATTATTTATCTTTTTTTTTTTTGTGACACGGTTTTTTAGAAGTTTGAGTGATAACTCGGCTGTGAGTTTCTCTTTTGGTAATATAGTTCAGGTTCATCACCCCTCTAGGTAACACTTGTAAAGAGTTTATAAAGGTTTTGCAATTTGACTATTAATCTTGGTCATCTATGAACATTTGAACATCTTGGCCATGTTCTGTTATAATCTCCACACGGCACAGCCAGAAGAGGACTGGCCACCCCACATAGCCTGGTTCCTCTCTAGGTTTCTTCCTAGGTTTTGGCCTTTCTAGGGAGTTTTTCCTAACCACCGTGCTTCCACACCTGCATTGCTTGCTGTTTGGGGTTTTAGACTGGGTTTCTGTACAGCACTTTGAGATATCAGCTGATGTAAGAAGGGCTTTATAAATACATTTGATTTGATTTGATTAATGGTTATTTAATCATTTGTAAATGCATTATAAACCATTGATACATGGGTTATAACAGATTGGTCAAAATTGTGCGATAGCCAGTCAGTGAATGCCAAATAGTGAGCCTCTATTTAACTAATTTAACCATGAAGAGTTAAACAATTGCTATTTTCTCACATTTGGGTGTGATGCATTGTTGCTCTGTACCAGGAACATAAATGGTTGGTTTTCAGACCAACGGTCAACTCCCATGATGTATCTTGTCCCACGTTTGAAACCCTGATGATGCATTGGTACACTTATTTATTCCAGGAGTGATGGCCTCATCAGAAGATCTCAAGCCACATTATTGATGTCGTTCGTTGGTTTTCACCGACTTTGTGAGATTTGTGAAACGGACTTGAAATGAAGACGATCTGGAACGTTCCCAGAATTTTGCGTTGTTATTGGCTGCGATCCAAACACGTTTTTCTTTTTACCCCACTCAGGCCTCACGCTAGCCACTTCCTGTTGGGGGGAATCCCTGTTGCAAACAGATGCAGTTTGATTACCATCTTAAGTGGAGGTCCAATTCACTAACGTTGCCCCCTCGGTTTAGCTCGATGAAGCGCGTGAACAACTCTGATCAAATGTTGGGTTGATATGACCCACGATTCAATGCACACTGTAGTGACGGGTCATACTATGGTGGCCGCGAAGTGCCCAATTTTAATCAACAAGTTTCCGGTATGTCAGACAAAATTATGACACTAGTTTGCTAAAAAAAATATATATATATATACATGTAGATGACATTGATTTTAGTGTTGGAAAATTGGGTTAGTCTCGAAGTGAAGGGTAACTAGCTTCAAACACATATTTGGGGAATTCTGACATTTATTGGGATGAATGACCAAACTTTAAAACTAGCTAGCCAGCTATGGGTAACTGTAGCTAGCTATCTACCTGACAGGAGTGCTAGCTAGCTACGTTAGCTTGCTAGGTATAGTCGTAGCTTTAGGTTGGTTGTTTTTAAGCTCAATTTCAAGATTTCCACCAAGGACATTGTCTCTTCAATCATCACTCTACCTCGTTTGGGCAAGGGACATTTAACGGTACACTCAAATGTGACGATGTAAAATGTCATTCAAGGGATGCGGGTTTAGGGCCGAGGGCTGTCTACTTTGAGTTTGGACTGCAACCACTGACATCATGTGACAGTTCATCGTGAAGAATCAGTATGGACGTGGCTATGAGAAGTGTGCAAAGAACAGACAGAACAGATCGTGCGAAATAAATATTGTTTACAAGAAAGAAGAGTGGGTAAATTCTCTTTGAAATTGGTTTCACTTTTGGACACAGAAGTTCTACTTGGTGATCTAGCACGCTGATCAGCTAGCTAAGTAGCTAGCTAAATCATGCTGAACCTCTGGCCTACCTAGCTAGCTAGGAAATGTCTTGGTGGATCCAAACGTCTTCCATTTAAGAATGATGGAGGCCATTGTGTTCTTGGGGACCTTCAATTCTGCATACATTTTTTGGTACCCTTCCCCAGATCTGTGCCTCGACACAATCCTGTCTCGGAGCTCTGCGGACAATTCCTTCAACCTCATGGTTTGATTTTTGCTCTAACATGCATTGTCAACTGTGGGACCGTATATAGACAGGTGTGTGCCTTTCCAAATCATGTCCAATCAATTGGATTTACCACAGGTGTACTCCAATCAATTTGTAGAAACATCTCAAGGATGATCAATGGAAACAGGATGCATCTGAGCTCAATTTTCGAGTCTCATAGAAAAGGGTCTGAATACTTACGGGAAAAAGTATTTTAAAATATATACGTATATCAATTTGCAACAAATTCTAAAAATCTGTTTTTGCTTTGTCATTATGAGGTATTGTGCGTAGATTGCTGAGATTTTGAATTTATTTAATTTGTTTTAGAATAAGGCTGTAACGTAAATTCAATGTGGAAGAAGTCAAGGGGGTCTGAATACTTTCCGAAGGCATCAAGCTTTTTTTTCTTATCTCCTCACCCACTTTACATTTTCTACCGGTCATTTCAGAAACGTCAGTAGAAATGGGTCCTGAGGCTCAGTTGGTAGAACAATGTGGTAGAGCATGGTGCTTGCAATGCCAGGGTTGTCGGTCCGATTCCCACGGGGGACCAGTATGGGGGGAAAAGTATGAAAATGTATACACTGTAAATTGCTCTGGATACGAGCGTCTGCTAAATAACTAACATGTAATAGGGCTGGCTAACTGTTGGCTGGTTTGACTTCAAACTTAACCAGACCCTCTGGGTAGGGGGGGGGGGGGGGGGGGGTTCTGCACTGTATTGGCCCAATAGAGGAAGCTGTTAGATTATACCAACAGAGAAAAAGGTATAGCCTAAGATAGGTCAAAAACGTCTGAACAGGCCCATGAGCTGTCGGCTGCATTGTTCTCTTTTCCCCCCAAAATACAATATATTTAAAATATATATATATTTCTACCAGCCCACCTTCCTAAAAAAAATGGTTCAGCACATCTGGCAACCTCCAGACTTGCCAGATGGCCAATCAGCCCCTGTGTGTGTGAGTGTGTGTAAAGGTTGGACTTTTAGAGAGTGAGTGTAAATAGTCTCTACCTGTTCTGTCTGTCTGAAACAATGGTCTCTACCTGTTCTGTCTGTCTGAATCAATAGTCTCTACCTGTTCTGTCTGACTGAAACAATAGTCTCTACCTGTTCTGTCTGTCTGAATCAATAGTCTCTACCTGTTCTGTCTGACTGAAACAATAGTCTCTACCTGTTCTGTCTGTCTGAATCAATAGTCTCTAACTGTTCTGTCTGACTGAAACAATAGTCTCTACCTGTTCTGTCTGACTGAAACAATAGTCTCTACCTTACATCCCAGATCCAAAATGACTATTAATTATTTCTATCATCTTCAGTCATTTTCTGAAGCAGGAAACAAGTCATTTCATCTTGTCTGACCTTGCATTCCAAAGGGCACCCTATTCCATTTATAGTGCACCACGTTTGGTCCAATGTAGTGCACTATATATAGGGCTTAGGGCTCTGGCCTAAAGTAGTGCACTATATAGGGAATAGGGTTCCATATGGCTCTGGTCTAAAGTAGTACACTATATATAGGGAATAGGGTTCCATAGGGCTCTG
This sequence comes from Oncorhynchus mykiss, assembly GCF_013265735.2. Classification (NCBI taxonomy): domain Eukaryota; kingdom Metazoa; phylum Chordata; class Actinopteri; order Salmoniformes; family Salmonidae; genus Oncorhynchus; species Oncorhynchus mykiss. The sequence continues at coordinate 5,664,613 of NC_048576.1, read as the reverse complement.
GTCTAAAGTAGTGCACTATATAGGGAATAGGGTACAATTTGGGACGCAAATATAATGGTCATTATAAATGCAGTCCAGTCCTGCCAGGTATTCAAATTCACAAAGGTTGAATAACATCCTAGAGCAGTTCACCTTCAGATGGTCTAACTAAACTAATGCAGTTGGACTGGACGACAACACAGCCAGCCAGCCAGGCAGCCAGGCACGACTCCCCCTGGCCCCATCTGCAGTGTGGTGCTGGGCTAGAGTAGAGGAGTAGAGGGCATCTGTGGGGTTCGTCCCAAATTGCACCTTATTCCCTATATAGTGCACTTATTTTAACCACGGTCTTATCAGTAGTGTACTTTAAAGAGGGAAAAGGGTGCCATTTGGGATGCGGCCTGTGTTGTCGCTGACGGCATTGACACTGTCCTCAACCCTCACTGTGTGTAATAGGACCTGCTTTTCTCTGCTGCCTGGTGAAAAATACCCTGACACATCCAGAGGGGTGAGTCCAGTGAGTCCAACAAAGTAGGCCTATAAGTGTAAAAACCTGCTCACCTCCTCTCTACCAGTCCCCGTGTGGCGCTTTTCCACTGCAGGGCCGTGCCGTGCGGTGAACATCACGGTTCCTATTTCATTTCTCCTTTGTCCACGGTCCATTGCATTCCTGAAACCAAAAGCGGGATATTCAGCCTCGTTTGATATCTGCTACTGACGTCCAATCAAATGGGCCGGTGGGTGTGGTAGAGTCATTGATTGGTCACACGCAATGATGTCACAGTGTTGTGTAGTATGTTGCGCGAGTCACCGGCGCCAATTTTGATAAGAAAAGGGTCAATCTGATTACGAATGGTACAGCTACACTAACAAATAAAGTTATGCTTTTTATAATGGAAGCAGCAAATTGGTCAGTTGGACATTTCCGAGCATTTCCATGCAGTCTCCGGCATCCAGACTGGACTCTTCCTCCAACTGGACTCCTTCTACAACTACACTCTTCCTCCAACTGGACTCTTCCTCCAACTGGACTCTTCCTCCAGCTGGACTCTTCCTCCAGCTGGACTCTTCCTCCAACTGGACTCTTCCTCCAGGAATGGAAAAAGTGTTTTAAAAAAATATATTGGATATGTAAGCCGAGATAAGAATCCATCGGTCAGTAAAACAAGAAACTCAAAACAAGAATATAAAAAAGATAAAAGACCACAACAACAAAAGTGGATCAGACAGCGATATTCAGCAAAGTAATACAGTGTTTTTAGCCAAATTATTAGCTAGCTAGCTAACAATCTCTTCAACGTAGCTAGCTAGCTAACAATCTCTTCAACGTAGCAAGCTGTTAAGTGCGAGATTGAGCACTGCACGAGACGTAAACCAGGCTCCATAACTTGTCGTATAAACATCCATGGAAGGCCAACGCTGTGGATTTAGCTACATGTTTGACGTTGGCCCGAGTATCCGACTTTGCAATATACAAACATACTTATTATTTTCAGAGGACATTCCTGAACCTACGGACTCAGAGGAAGCTGCCTGCTTGAATAGTGACGCCACAACCTCAAAGCCTAACCTGGTTTTAGAGCATTTCGTATTATTCTGTCTGTTCATTCGAGACACTCAATTTAGGATGATATTTTACGTTTCGTATTGTATGTATTCATTTGTGGATGTCCATCTTCCATTTCGTATAATATGTTACAAATTACAATTCGTATTATGTGCACCGAATTTGCTAAATTTACAATATGTTACATATTTGCAAAACATATGATATCGTACAAATTCTAGCTAGGTGCCTAACATAGCTAGGCTAAGTGTTAGGGTTAAGGTTAGGAGTTAGGTTAGGGTTAGGGGAAGGGTTAGTTAACAAGGGTTAGGGTTAGCTAACATGCTAAGTAGTTACACTGTAGCTAAAAAGTAGTAAGTAGTTGGAAAGTTACTAATTACCTAAAATGCTATAGTTGTCCATAATAAGATTTGAACTCGCAACCCTTGGATTCCTAAACATTCACCTTATACGCCCAGCCACCCTACTTTTGTTTTTGCCTTGAGTAACCATGTCTAATTTATCACACCTGCCTAATTCATCACACCTGCCTAATTCATCACACCTGCCTAATTCATCACCACTGCCTAATTCATCACACCTGCCTAATTCATCACACCTGCCTAATTCATCACCACTGCCTAATTCATCACACCTGCCTAATTCACCAGACCTGCCTAATTCATCACACCTGCCTAATTCACCAGACCTGCCTAATTCATCACACCTGCCTAATTCATCACCACTGCCTAATTCACCAGACCTGCCTAATTCATCACACCTGCCTAATTCATCACCACTGCCTAATTCACCAGACCTGCCTAATTCATCACACCTGCCTAATTCATCACCACTGCCTAATTCACCAGACCTTCCTAATTCACCAGACCTGCCTAATTCATCACACCTGTCTAATTCATCAGACCTTCCTAATTCACCAGACCTGTCTAATTCATCACCACTGCCTAATGTCACGACTTCTGCCGAAGTCGTTGCCTCTCCTTGTTCGGGCGTTGCTCGGCGTTCGACGTCACCGGTCTTCTAGCCATCATCGATCCATTTTTCATTTTCCATTGGTTTTGTCTTGTCTTCCCACACACCTGTTTTCAATCCCATTCATTACCTGTTGTGTATTTAACCCTCTGTTTCCCCTCATGTCTTTGTCAGAGATTGTTTATTGTCAGTGTAGTGTTTTTGTTGTATAGGTGCGCGACGGGTCTTCGTACCCATATTGGTTTATGTTCTTTTCCTGTTTAGTGTTATGGAGCATGTTTTTATGACATTATTAAAAGACTCCATTTTACACTCCGTTTGACTCTCCTGCGCCTGACTTCCCTGCCACCTATACACATTGCCTGACACCTAATTCACCAGACCTGCCTAATTCATCACACCTGCCTAATTCTTCACACCTGCCTAATTCATCACCACTGCCTAATTCATCACACCTGCCTAATTCTTCACACCTGCCTAATTCATCACACCTGCCTAATTCATCACACCTGCCTAATTCATCACACCTGCCTAATTCATCACCACTGCCTAATTCATCACCACTGCCTAATTCATCACACCTGCCTAATTCATCACACCTGCCTAATTCATCACCACTGCCTAATTCTTCACACCTGCCTAATTCATCACACCTGCCTAATTCATCACACCTGCCTAATTCATCACCACTGTCTAATTCCTCAGACCTGCCTAATTCATCACCACTGTCTAATTCATCACACCTGCCTAATTCATCACCACTGCCTAATTCTTCACACCTGCCTAATTCATCACACCTGCCTAATTCATCACACCTGCCTAATTCATCACCACTGTCTAATTCCTCAGACCTGCCTAATTCATCACCACTGTCTAATTCATCACCACTGCCTAATTCATCACCACTGCCTAATTCATCAGACCTGCCTAATTCATCACCACTGTCTAATTCATCACCACTGTCTAATTCATCACACCTGCCTAATTCATCACCACTGTCTAATTCACCAGACCTGCCTAATTCACCAGACCTGCCTAATTCATCACCACTGTCTAATTCATCACCACTGTCTAATTCACCACCACTGTCTAATTCATCACCACTGTCTAATTCATCACCACTGTCTAATTCACCACCACTGTCTAATTCACCACCACTGTCTAATTCATCACCACTGTCTAATTCATCACCACTGTCTAATTCACCACCACTGTCTAATTCATCACCACTGTCTAATTCATCACACCTGCCTAATTCCTCACCACTGCCTAATTCACCAGACCTGCCTAATTCATCACACCTGCCTAATTCACCAGACCTGCCTAATTCACCAGACCTGCCTAATTCATCACACCTGCCTAATTCATCACACCTGCCTAATTCATCACACCTGCCTAATTCATCACCACTGTCTAATTCATCACACCTGCCTAATTCATCACACCTGCCTAATTCATCACACCTGTCTAATTCATCACACCTGCCTAATTCACCAGACCAATAACTCCATGCAGATGTATGGTGAGATGCCAGGGGAACTTTGAATAGGTCAGTAGTCTACAGAGTATGAGAAGAACGCTGCTGAATTTTTGTAGATATTCTAAACTAATTGTTTTGATAAGTTTCAAATGTAGTAACAGGTCCATGTAGATTAAACAACTCTATACGTAATACCATAGAATCAGTGTTCGGCTAATATAACAATTTGCACCTTTCACCTTTAATTGTCATTCCCAGTCGATACAGATACTGTGCCAGTCAGGCTACCTTGGAAACAGGGGGGGTTGGGATAAATGCGGAAGACACGTTTCAGTTGAATGCATTCAGTTGTACAACTGCCTAGGTACAGTGCCTTGCAAAAGTATTCACCCTCCTTGGCGTTTTTCCTATATTGTTTCATTACAACCTGTAATTTAAATAGATTTTTATTTGGATTTCATGTAATAGACATACACAAAATTGTTCAAATTGGTGAAGTGAAATTTTAAAAATGACTTGTTTAATAAAATTCTCTCTAAAAAAAAACAGAAAGGTGGTGCGTGAAAAGAAAAGTCAAAAGTCACATAATTAGTTAAATAAAGTCACATGATCTGTCACATGATCTCAGTATATACACACCTGTTATGAAAGGCCCCAGAGGCCCCAGAGTCTGCAAGGGGCACCACCAAGCAAGTGGCACCATAAGGACCAAGGAGCTCTCCAAACAGGTCAGGGACAAAGTTGTGGAGAAGTACAGATCAGGGTTGGGTTAAAAAAAAAAAAAATGAAACTTTGAACATCCCACGGAGCATCATCAAGTTGATTATTAAAAAATGGAAAGATTATGACACCACAGCAAACCTGCCAAGAGAGGGCCACCCACCAAAACTCACAGACCAGGCAAGGAGGGCATTAATCAGAGAGGCAACAAAGAGACCAAAGATACAAACCCAACACTCATCACCCCGAGAACACCATCCCCACAGTGAAGCATGGTGGTGGCAGAATCATGTTTTTCATTGGATGTTTTTCATTGGCAGGGACTGGGAAACTGGTCACAGGGTAATTCTTGAGGGAAACCTCAAGAACACTGTACCCTTTCAGTCTTCCAGAGATTTGAGACTGGGGCGGAGGTTCACCTTCCAGCAGGACAATGACCCTATGCATACTGCTAAAGCAACACTCGAGTGGTTCAAAGGGAAACATTTAAATGTCTTGGAATGGCCTAGTCAAAGCCCAGACCTCAATCCAATTAAGAATATGTGGTATGACTTTAAGTTTGCCCCTGAACTGCCTTGTTCAGAATGTTTTTTTTATTTAACCTTTTTTTATGTCAGTTAAGAACAAATTCTTATTTTCAATGATGGCCTAGGAACAGTGCACTTTTAAAGGTAAAATCAAAATAAATAAATAAATGTTGAAGTTTGAACAGGTCAGACTAAACCTAACTAATTCTGTTCTCCCCATCGATGGCCGTTGGCGAGCAGGCAAGAGTTGAGGTTGGAGGTCCGATCTTTGCCAGCGCCCCATTGACGGACATGGCAGCATAGATCAGCTCATCAAGGGTACTGGTCGGTCACACACACAACACTGATTATATTATTTAATGGTGGTTATGATTAGCCTGGTGTAACCAACCAGATGGCTCCATTCACCATTATATTTCACTTCAGATGTCAGAAAACGTGAAGTGAAATAGAATGGTAAACTCCATGATCAGGCTGGTTCCACCAGGCTAGGTTATGAAGGTGAATAGGAACAAAAGTAGAAATTGCTTAGACCTTTGATCTGATTGAAGTGTCCTCCCCTTTCCATTTATAGGAACGCTCACAGCGAGGGCATGTCTGCTTGACGCCGAGGGTCCCCGTGACACCGAGGGGATGCTGCATGTTCAGTTGTAAACTGGACATCTGTCGAACAAATGCAGCAGGCAATCCTCATAAACAATGGACTTCTTTATCTTATGCCAGCCTGATCACTGCGTTTTTAATGCAGACGAGAACCCTGAATCCAGCTTCATACAGATGTGAGCTGGCGAACGGGTAGCCTGCCATTGAGTTTTATGGTGCTTTCAAGACAACTGGGAACTCAGAAAAATACGAGGTCAAATAACGACATCGGTGATCTTCGGGTTGGAAAGTCAGAGCTCTGGAAAGCAGTGGAGGCCGCTGAGGGGAGAACGGCTCATAATAATGTCCGGAACGGAGCAAATGGAATGGCATCAAACACCTGGAAACCATGGAAACCAATGTGTTTGATGTATTTGATACCATTCCACTGATTCCGCTCCAGTCATTACCACGAGCCCGTCCTCCCCGATTAAGGTGTCACCAACCTCCAGTGTTAGAAAGAGGCCTGAATTCCGAGTTGGATGCCAATTTTTCCCCAGTCGGAACTTGTTTCTTTCCGAATTCCCAGTTGTCTTAAATGCACTGAAGTCGGAAGTCTGAGATTTTCCGAGTTCCAAGTTCCCAGTTGTTTTGAACACGGCATTGATGCTCAGAGGGAGACTGCAGGGAGTTCCTTTTGATCCAGGAACCTAAACTCCTCTGTAGTGCCCAGTGAATGGGTTGTCTGCAGCATTCGGTCTAATGACACTTCAATAGGTTGTTCGATTTCACTTACCTGCCGTGTCAACTGAGCCAAGATCACAGTCAAACGGACTGGGAAGTAGGTAACAAAGTACTTTTTTGGTCAAAAGAGACAATAGCAGCAAGATTATGTACAAAATGAGTTACAAACAATGTGGGAAAAAACTAACAAAATAGTACAGTTGGTTAGGAACCCGCAAAGGGGCAACCATCCCCTCTGGCGCCATTATACTTACTTAACCAGCAATAACATTATCTAACGTAATTTGCTCATTTATACCAGAGAGGTCATTATATTCCAGTATCTCTGGTTATACTTACCACCACCGGCTGTTGCACACCAAGCATTACTGGTGCTGACTTGGGGACCGACAAACTCCAAGCATCTATTCCACCATACTAGGGTCCTTCGGCAGGGCATACGAACAATATAACTTTGGCTGTGGAGGCAAAGCTCAATCCACATAGGGTCTGGGATCCTTTGAACGCGTTGGTGGCGATGAAATGACAGAGCCCCATTTAATGAAGGAAAGAGTAGGGGTGTTTTGAATGTTTGACAAAAGAGGGCATACATTTTTTACGTAATTGTAATCCAAACCCCCAACCTTAGGGTCTGTAGGTAAATTCCCTCTGGAGTGCCAGAGTGCCCTCAGAGTGTGCTCTGGGTGTTCATAAATTCAGAGGGTTGTCAGATTGCCAGTTCATAAATTCAGAGGGTTGTCAGATTGCCAGTTCATAAATTCAGAGGGTTGTCAGATTGCCCGTGTGCGCTTGGCTGAGGAGTAGGGTTGATCTGAGCATTCTCAGGCACCCAAGCTAACTGGCTAAAGATGATTAGACCTCTATGCCCTGCTAGGCTCTAAGTTAGCTTCCCCGGTTGCAGGTCTGCAGTCTCCTGCAACCCTCAGACCGCAGCTCTCTGCCTTTAGTTAGAAGGCTGTTGCCTAGCCCACCAGGTTTAGAGTGTGCTGCCCTGCTAGGCCCAAAGTTCACAGCACTATACACTATAGTAATGGGCCTCAACATCACATTCCGACAGGGCAACACTATAGTAATGGGCCTCAACATCACATTCTGACAGGACAACACTATAGTAATGGGCCTCAACATCACTTTCTGACAGGACAACACTATAGTAATGGGCCTCAACATCACAATCTGACAGGACAACGCTATAGTAATGGGCATCAACATCACTTTCTGACAGGACAACACTATAGTAATGGGCCTCAACATCACATTCCGACAGGACAACACTATAGTAACGGGCCTCAACATCACGTTCCGACAGGACAACACTATAGTAATGGGCCTCAACATCACAATCTGACACGACAACACTATAGTAATGGGCCTCAACATCACGTTCCAACAGGACAACACTATAGTAACGGGCCTCAACATCACATTGTGACAGGACAACACTATAGTAACGGGCCTCAACATCACGTTCCGACAGGACAACACTATAGTAATGGGCCTCAGCATCACAATCTGACACGACAACACTATAGTAACGGGCCTCAACATCACGTTCCGACAGGACAACACTATAGTAATGGGCCTCAACATCACGTTCCGACAGGACAACACTATAGTAATGGGCCTCAACATCACGTTCTGACAGGACAACACTATAGTAATGGGCCTCAACATCACGTTCTGACAGGACAACACTATAGTAATGGGCCTCAACATCACATTGTGACAGGACAACACTATAGTAATGGGCCTCAACATCACGTTCTGACAGGACAACACTATAGTAACGGGCCTCAACATCACGTTCTGACAGGACAACACTATAGTAATGGGCCTCAACATCACAATCTGACAGGACAACACTATAGTAATGGGCCTCAACATCACATTGTGACAGGACAACACTATAGTAATGGGCCTCAACATCACGTTCTGACAGGACAACACTATAGTAACGGGCCTCAACATCACGTTCTGACAGGACAACACTATAGTAATGGGCCTCAACATCACGTTCTGACAGGACAACACTATAGTAATGGGCCTCAACATCACAATCTGACACGACAACACTATAGTAATGGGCCTCAACATCACGTTCTGACAGGACAACACTATAGTAATGGGCCTCAACATCACTCTCTGACAGGACAACACTATAAAATGGGCCTCAACATCACGTTCTGACAGGACAACACTATAGTAATGGGCCTCAACATCACGTTCCGACAGGACAACACTATAGTAATGGGCCTCAACATCACGTTCTGACAGGACAACACTATAAAATGGGCCTCAACATCACGTTCTGACAGGACAACACTATAGTAATGGGCCTCAACATCACTCTCTGACAGGACAACACTATAGTAATGGGCCTCAACATCACGTTCTGACAGGACAACACTATAGTAATGGGCCTCAACATCACAATCTGACAGGACAACACTATAGTAACGGGCCTCAACATCACGTTCTGACAGGACAACACTATAGTGGGCAGATCTTAGGGAATAAGCAATATGTCCATAGCGGGTAAGAGCTCAGAAATCAACGAGCTCCAGCTAGCATTTTTTTTCATCTTTTGTGGAATGGGAGAAATGTTCTTTATGCCATAACTCTACAATGAATATGCTTGTATGTCTAGTGAGACAATTTGTAGAAATGACGTAATTGAGCCCCCATACCTCACTTTGCCATACCCTAGGTTTAACTGAACCAACCTCACTTTGCCATACCCTAGGTTTAACTGAAACTGTCCCCACTGCTTTAGAGCGTAATTGAGCCCCCATACCTCACTTTGCCATACCCTAGGTTTAACTGAACCAACCTCACTTTGCCATACCCTAGGTTTAACTGAAACTGTCCCCACTGCTTTAGAGCGTAATTGAGCCCCCATACCTCACTTTGCCATACCCTAGGTTTAACTGAACCAACCTCACTTTGCCATACCCTAGGTTTAAACTGAACTAACCTCACTTTGCCATACCCTAGGTTTAACCTGAACCAACCTCACTTTGCCATACCCTAGGTTTAAACTGAACTAACCTCACTTTGCCATACCCTAGGTTTAACTGAACTAACCTCACTTTGCCATACCCTAGGTTTAACTGAACTAACCTCACTTTGCCATACCCTAGGTTTAAACTGAACTAACCTCACTTTGCCATACCCTAGGTTTAACCTGAACCAACCTCACTTTGCCATACCCTAGGTTTAAACTGAACTAACCTCACTTTGCCATACCCTAGGTTTAACTGAACTAACCTCACTTTGCCATACCCTAGGTTTAAACTGAACTAACCTCACTTTGCCATACCCTAGGTTTAACTGAACTAACCTCACTTTGCCATACCCTAGGTTTAACTGAACTAACCTCACTTTTCCATACCCTAGGTTTAAACTGAACCAACCTCACTTTGCCATACCCTAGGTTTAACCTGAACCAACCTCACTTTGCCATACCCTAGGTTTAACTGAACTAACCTCACTTTGCCATACCCTAGGTTTAAACTGAACTAACCTCACTTTGCCATACCCTAGGTTTAACCTGAACCAACCTCACTTTGCCATACCCTAGGTTTAACTGAAACTGTCCCCACTGCTTTAGAGCGTAAAGGTTACTCGTCTAGCCTCACTCGGCAGTCCGTTTTGTGGTAGCCTTTGTAACGGCCTATGACAGAGCACTGTAGCTATTACAGAGTCCCCTAGCTATTACAGAGTAATAGCTCCCCTGGTCAACTGTAAGTGATGTTATTGTGAGGTAGAAACGGGACCGCCGAGTGCTGAAGCGTGTTTTACACAATTAAAAAACGTCTGTCCTCAGTTGCAACACTCACTACTGAGTTCCAAACAGCCTCTGGAAGTAATGTCATCACAAGACCTGTTCGTTGGGAGCTTCATGAAACGGGTTTCTATGGCCGAGCGGCCGCACTACATGCTTAAGATCAACATGCGCAATGCCAAGCGTCGGCTGGAGTGGTATAAAGCTCGCTCCCATTGGACTCTAGAGCAGCGGAAGCATATTCTCTAGAGTGATGAATTTACAGTTCACCATCTGGCGAATCTGGGTTTGGTGGATGCCAACTGTAAAGTTTGGTGGATGAGGAATAATGGTCTGGGGCTGTTTTTCATTGTTTGGGCCCCTTAGTTCCAGTGAAGGGAAATCTTAACGCTACAGCATACAATGACATTCTGGACGATTCTGTGCTTCCAACTTTGCGGCAACAGTTTGGGGGAAGCCCCATTCCTGTTTCAGCATGACAATGCCCCCGGGCACAACGCGAGGTCCATACAGAAATGGTTTGTCTAGATCATTGTGGAATAATTTGACTGGCCTGCACAGAGTCCTGACCCCAAACCCATCGAACACCTTTGGGATGAATTGGAACGCTGACTGCGAGCCAGGCCTGATCGCACAACATCAGTGTACGACCTCATGCTCTTGTGGCTGAATGGGAGCAAGTCTCCGTAGCAATGTTCCAACATCTAGTAGAAAGCCTTCCCAGAAGAGTGGAGGCTGTTATAGCAGCAATGTTCCAACATCTAGTAGAAATCCTTCCCAGAAGAGTGTAGGTTATTGTAGCAGCAAAGAGGGGACCAACTCCATATTATTGCTCATGATTTTGGAATGAGATTTTCGACGAGCAGGTGTCCAAATACATTTGGTCATGTAGTGTATCATACAAATTGTAAATTCAGAACTTATCTTACGAAATAGATGAAGGACATCCACAAATGAATACACACCATATGAAACGGATCCTATCATACTAAATTGAGAGTCTGTGCTTTATGTACAGAATAATACGAAATGCTCTGAGACCAGGTTGTCCTATCGCACGGGACACTAGCCTACATGGTCCGGGAAACGTTCTATTATGTACACATTTGTATTGTACATTAACAAAAACTTTGAAATAGTAACTGGCTTTCAAATGGCCAGTTAAAAAAAGAAAGAAACATTTGAGCGACGCGGCATAGAGGGGAGGAGGCGTCAGTGACTGTGTGACATCTATGCAGAGTAGTTTCAGGAACGAGAGAGAGAGAGAGAGGCGTATGGTATTAGTAATCGACCAAGCAGAAAACCCCACAGTACAACTGACAGCGGATTTGCAGCTCAGACGAGGAAACGAGAAGCAACGAGAGTAGCAGAAGGAAGAGAAGCCCGATTTCTCCTATGTCAAATGTCAGTTTACAGAGAATAAACTGGATTATATGAATTTTTCCATCTGAATTCGTTGGAAGATTTTTGTTTAACGCACGGATATCGTATTCATTTTTGAATTGATCATCTGTACACACACACACACACACACACACACGCTCGACCGACTCACAAACAGCGTGCGTGGGTAACATCTACCATACGATGGATGGTATTCTGTGTCACCGTTGATCGGTGTGATTAACTCGAATCACCGGAGTTGAGTCACTGGATTGTTTCACGGGGACGTTATTTCTCGAAACGTAACGTTAGTAGGCTAATCAACTAGTCATCGCACTGCACGGGCTTTCCTGTCATCATTGTGAGACGTGAGACATTGTGAGACTTTCGCCTATTGTATGTATTTGAACAACATTATTACGTTACACTATTCTTGCAATTGGTCATTTATAATGTAGCCTACTGTGTGATAAAATAATAACGGTGACAATGTCCAACTGTGTGCTATACATCCAGGAGTCTCCCGTATCAAAACAGGATAAAACTATTAAGGAACTGTAAATAGTAGCTTATCAACCCAAATAATATGAACCCAGTAACAAAGAGTTGTTTCATATTCATCAATTGGTAAGGTTAGATTCCAAGGGAAGCAATAATATATGAATTATGATTGATACAGCATAAAAGCGAATGCTCAATAAGTAGGCTACAAACTCAGGAGGAAAATGTTATCGAAATGCTGCGTACTGTATAGAGAGGTACGCTGCAAGTTGCTCCGACCGTTGAGCTAAAGATAAACTAGTTTGGTATTCCTGTAAGCCATAGAAGTAATGCATATCATATAATGTAAATATAAAGCTATATCACATATGTAGCCTACTGTATGTTTTTTGTTTTGTTTTTCAAATTACATATTATAATATCCAACGTTTATTTTTTTATTTTTTTACTCTTACAGGTGGCAGACTTCATATTGGAATATTTTTTCAAACAAAAGTCTTAGTCTTCACAGTCAATGTGAAGGTGGAACACTTCGACCTCTATATAATTATCAGATGATGAAGATTCTGTCTCCCTGCGCCAATGACGGCTAAAATGGAAACTCCTTTCTATCACGACGAGTCCCTAGGTGTTCCTCACAACTTCGGACAACACCATGCCGATTACCAACGTTACCAGAGCCACAAGATGATGAGTAAGAAGGTGGCACATAACTTCTCAGGCGGTTCCCACAGCAGCTCTGGCCTGAAACTGTCACAAAGCCAGCCGGGGAGTAACTGCAATATCAATCCTAATAATCTGGGAGGGATTAACAGCAACACAAACAGCTCGTTAATGCCCGGCGGCTTGTCAGATATGAACCTTCTGAAGCTAGCCTCCCCTGACCTCGAGCACCTCATCATCCAGTCTAACCAGGGCTTGGTGACGACGTCCCCTGTCCCCAACCCTAACGGAGGTAACCCCTTCATGTACCGGAACAATGCCACTAACGAACAGGAGGGTTTTGCCGATGGGTTCGTCAAAGCCCTGGCGGATCTTCATAAACAGAACCAGCTGGTTGGAGCTCCCGTGTCCCCTTCCTCCTCTATGCAAGGCCCCTACCAGAGGAACATCATGTCTGCAGGAGACCTGCCCATCTATACCAACCTCAGCAGCTACAACCCGAACCACCCCAGCCATATATCATCATCCTACCCAGGGGGCCAGATGCCCGGCGGCTACCCATGCCACGGCCCCCACGGACCCGGAGGCCAGGGACCCCACCATCCTCACAACAGGGGGTTGGACGCCCCTCAGACTGTCCCAGAGATACGTCACCCTCCCGGGGACCCCACCTCCTCCCCTCCCTCGCTCTCTCCCATCGACCTGGAGACCCAGGAGAGGATCAAGGCCGAGAGGAAGAAACTACGTAACCGGATCGCGGCGTCTAAGTGTCGTAAAAGGAAGCTGGAGCGGATCTCCAGGCTAGAGGAGAAGGTGAAGGTTCTGAAAACCCAGAACTGTGACCTGACCTCCACCGCCTCGGTACTGAGGGAACAGGTGGCCCAGCTCAAACAGAAAGTCATGAATCACGTCACCAACGGCTGCCAAATTGCAGTCAGCTCAGCAACCCTACAGTCCAAGAGCACCGGGGAGAGGGAGAGCACCAGCTGCTGACCAACGGACTGTACTGTACAGGGATGAGGAGGGTTGTTTTCTGTTGCTCTGAGTCAGTCCTCTCTAAAGGAATTAGTACCTCTACAAGGTAAATGATGGGTGTTGTGGGTAAATAAAGTACTACGTGAGATGTTGAGGAGAAGGGAGAATCCCACCTCTCTATGCTAACTGCTAACTGCGTGAGCGGTTGGGGAGAAGGGAGAATCTCACCTCTCTATGCTAACTGCTAACTACGTGAGATGTTGGGGAGAAGGGCGAATCCCACCTCTCTATGCTAACTGCTAACTACGTGAGATGTTGAGGAGAAGGGAGAATCCCACCTCTCTATGCTAACTGCTAACTACGTGAGTGGTTGGGGAGAAGGGAGAATCCCACCTCTCTATGCTAACTGCTAACTGCGTGAGCGGTAGGGGAGAAGGGGGGAATCCCACCTCTCTATGCTAACTGCTAACTACGTGAGGGCTTGGGGAGAAGGGAGAATCTCACCTCTCTATGCTAACTACGTGAGCAGTTGGGGAGAAGGGAGAATCCCACCTCTCTATGCTAACTGCTAACTACGTGAGTGGTTGGGGAGAAGGGAGAATCCCACCTCTCTAACCTCTACAGACACTTTGAGTTGTCGTAGTAACACAACAAGAAAAGGACATGGGACACCTCTACTTTCCAACTTTAGTTTTGTCCTCCCGCAGCCCCGACAGTGACCAAAGTATATCTGTGCTCAATAGGAGCACATTAAACCACACACACACACACACACACACACAGACAGACTGAAGACTGTGCTCTACAACACTGACCCTTGTACATAACCAGGCAACCATTGGAGCGTGACGAGCGGAGGACATTGTGCCTCTAGTATACAGTTCAGTAGGTTCCCGGGTGTTTTTTGGTAAACAGGAAGTCTAATAACTGAGAAGGTGTGAAACATACAGGGTTTCCCTGTAGGGTAGACATACATGTCACCTCAGAACGGGAATTCCTACATTCTAAAAGGTCATCTCTCTCTCTCTCTCTCTCTCTCTCTCTCTCTCTCTCTCTCTCTCTCTCTCTCTCTCTCTCTCTCGTATGATTTCAGAACAATTCCAAATGTTGTTCTATTGTATTTCTTACTGTCGTAGTATTATTACCGTAGTATTTTTGCCAGCTAAACATTTGAGTCGAATCAGTTTGACTTTAAAAAAAAACAATTTGAAAATGACAAATGGCGGTACTAGGAGAACATTGTGTGTTACTCCAAGGCCCTGCGTATCAGCCACTGTAAACTCTGCTTTGAAGTAAAGAGAAAATAGGAGATTTTTTTTTTTTCACACACAAAAAAAATAAGCAATTGGTCAGAGTATCACCATGTTGATCAAATCTATCTATGTGTTGTAGACGATTTATTTGTTTAAGAATTACAGGATTTAGCTGTAAAACGGCCACATTTTATTTCAGCCTCATGGCAAAATGTGTAGAATAAGCATGAGATCAGCTATAAAATCGGAAATGTTTCTAATGGGGCTCCAGATTGGCACAGCGGTGTAAGGCACTGCATCTCAGTGCTAGAGGTGTCACTACAGACACCGTGGTTCGAATCCAGGCTGTATCACAACGGGCCGTGATTTTGGCCCAGCGTCGTCCGGGTTTGTCCGGTGTAGCCCGTCAATGTAAATACGAATTTGTTCTTAACTGACTTGCCTAGTTTAAAATAAAGGTTAAATATATTATTTAAAAAATATATTTTCTCCATGGAAATATGTGTAGAATTGCAGGAAATGTGCTTTAAAACAACAACGTTTTCTCTCAGCCTCATGGCAAAATGTGTAGGGGGGGGGGGGGGGTTGCTGCGGTACTCCACTGATTGACTAATATATTGTGTTCAATGTGGTAACATATTATATATTATATACATTGTGTATCAGCGCTGTGTTAACCTGAACTACACTGTGTCAGAAATACATTTTTTTAAGGGACATTTTAGATAAACTTGCTGTGTTATTAGACGGACAGATGGACAGATGGACAGACGGACAGATGGACAGACGGACAGACGGACAGACGGACAGACGGACAGACGGACAGATGGACAGACGGACAGATGGACAGACGGACAGATGGACAGATGGATAGATGGAAAGACGGACATATGGACAGATGGACAGACGGACAGACGGACAGATGGACAGACGGACAGATGGACAGACGGACAGGTGGACAGATGGAAAGACGGACATATGGACAGATGGACAGACGGACAGATGGATAGACGGACAGACGGACAGATGGACACGGTTGGACAGTAGAAAGGGAAGAGGCTTCTTGAGAAAGCAGCAAGCTAGACTGAAGTAACAAGACAAGGGCTTTTAATTCAAAACTGGATTATTAAATTCATTTCTTATTTTACAAACATTTCTGGAGGAATTTATTTATGCAAAATGTATCTCTGATATTTATGTTTTCTGTGGAACTACACAGGACGGATTTAGTGTCTCGTTTACAGTTTTTTTTTCGGGGAGGGGGAAATACAATATATTGCACATAAATCAAAAGATGAAATCGTGTCTGATATTTATCTGTGGTCTCATCATGGTCTCATCATGGTCTCATCATGGTCTCATCATGGTCTCACCATGGTCTCATCATGGTCTCATCATGGTCTCATCATGGTCTCATCATGGTCTCATCAGGAAGGTCTTTGGAAACTATTTGATACTTTTGGTTTTTTTCTCTCGTTTTTTTTAATTTTTTATTCCTACAGTGCAAATGTGATTGTCGATATAGTAGGTAAAATCAGATCAGAAGAGCTTTAATTACTATGGCAAAAACTAAACCTTACTGCGGTGACCGAAATGGATAGAACATCGTCTTTTCTTGGTGCCGACACAGTTTTTTAAATGTGTCGGCATTTTATTATGTATTCGCTTCTACACATATACATGTCAGGTTAATGATAATTGTGTCTTTACTTTATTCACATCAATCTAGAGAGAAATTTTTAAAAAATTATTAAAAAAATTATAATAAAAAAGAAGAATCTGTCAAATAGTTTTTTTTGTGATCTTCAAGGAAAATATGTATTTTTTAAACTTGAATAAGGCTTTTTTTTTTTTTAAGTCACTAATAATTATATATTTTTGTACAAAATGTAAATCAACGTTCCTAAAGTTGTAGATTCAGTGAAAATGATGACGACAACCTTCTAACAGTTTAGTGTTCTTCTCTCTCCATACTGTACATTATTTATTGAGACAGATTTTGATGGTGGTGGTGTAGGTGTGTGGGGGGGGGGGGGGGGTAGTATTATTTTGTATGTACTGAAGTAGGTGTGTGTACTTAGGAACATTACTCTTTGTTGTGTTAAGTCGTTTGTGTCAATTTCAGTGAAATAGTATTCGTCTGTTTTTACGGTGACATATTTATTTTCCAGCGTAATACAATATTAAAAAGGGTGTTGATGGGACCACAGAGGGTCTGTCTAAATTCGATCAGAGTTGTGTGTGGATCTTTCATTCCTGGAAAAAAAAAAAGGAGCTATTCCTGTTTTGGGGAGAATGTTTAAAACACGTGTTTCTGAGACTAGATTCATTTCAGTAACTAAGCCAATCTGAGAGAAATGTGTTTTTTTTAAAGGAATGTCAAACAGTAAATTCTACTAGCACTGTAGTCTGTGGTTTGATGCTGTATTGGGTTGAGATTGTCCTAGTATCCCTGTGATTTGTTAGGCTACAGCCATGATAATAACATTTTAAAAGGCACTACTACAGGTATTTGGAGTGCAAAGATAACTCACAGAGAGAGAGAGCGAGAGAGAGAGAGAGATTACCTGATGTTCATTGTAAGCACCTGACCCCTCATGATCAAGCCAAAGAAAATAGTTTATCAGTAGTTACAAAATGGTTTAGTTACAGTATAACATGGTTAACTTTACAGTGTCTGTTTGAAAGGGTTTAGATACAAACATGTAAAGTAGACAAGATGTTACACATAAGCCCTGTTTCCACCTGGTTCTAATTGTCCTGATCTTTTAAATCATCATTATCCCATCCTCTAAAATCATGGTCAGTTTGGCACCATTGACTGATTACAGCATTGTGTCTTACAATATATAAATACATTATATTTTTAAAAGAATAGATGTTAGGTAAAGGGACCAGGAAATCTGATCGCAATGCAGACACAGCGGACAGTAACGCATTTTAACGCCATGTGTAGAAACATTTCTGTAAATGTGGACACGTTCAGAATGTAGGACAAGATCTGGACAAATGACCCATGTATAAACGGGGCCCTCCTGAAAGTTGACAACAATATTGAAAACACAGTCAATTGTCATGATTTATCACTGTGACGATGAACAATCCATGTGATCAATGATGAATATTACCTTGTAATGGATCAATAACAATAATGGTTTTAAAAAAGGGAAGTCAAGCTGCGGTGTATGACGTTATATTCTGGATAGCATTGACACAACTGTTGGTGTGTACTCAGTGGAATATTCCGTGTCAGAGACTACGTCCCAAATTGCACCCTTCTCTTACCTGACGACTCACCCTGTATTGAATTCCTCTGCTCCATCATCGCCGCATACGCTCAGTCTGAAACTGCCGTCCTAGCAGTCGTTTGTGTGAAATCAAAATGAGGGGCATTATACGAAAAAAATAAAAATAAACGGTTGGATTGTCTTGTCAGTCAGAGTAGTAAAGTTGATAACGTTAATCGTGTTTGCCGGCTATGGCCCAACCCAACCCATCAGAACGATGTGTCCGCATTCTGTAAATCGTCGGGGAGGGAGGCAAATCTAAACTCATCGTGGATGAAGAAATGTTAGTTGGCCGGAGCGATATGGATGGGTAGCCAGGCAACCCTAATCCCTATAGTGCCCTTCTTTTGACTCGGGTCCATAAGGGGCTCTGGTCAAAAGTAGTGAACTGTAGAGGGAATAGGATGTCATTTGGAATGCACTGCAGTCCCTGTCTGAATAGTGTTGACTATGAGAGGGACACGTGACTGATGACTACAGGGCGACTTGCCTTGGTTTAACTGTTGAACTGTTTTTTTTCTTCTTTGGTTTACAATATGCTGTCTTCTTGAAAAAGTGTTAATTGTTTCCTTCAATGTTTATGAATAAATCAATAATAAATAAAAATAAAAAGAGTAGGTTTCTGAAACGGGAATTTTTGTATTGTTTTTTTAACTTGTGTCATCATCAGGGGACAAAGTATCATCATCAGGGGACAGAGTATCATCATCAGGGGACAGAGTATCATCATCATCAGGGGACAGAGTATCATCATCAGGGGACAGAGTATCATCATCAGGGGACAGAGTATCATCATCATCAGGGGACAGAGTATTATATACAACACTCACTCTCTACTTTGCCAACTGTCAAAATACATGAGCAAAGTATCAGTCAACCAAACTTAGTAAAACAAACAGCCTGCCCTCTTTTCAATTAAAATGACGTAGATAGAACCTAAAGCGAAATATACAGGAGTCTGTATGAAGATGTGAAACAACAGTGAGATTGACACATAGTCTTCACTATTAACCTAATATGAAACCACATGGAACCATTTGAAGAACCCCCTTTAAGGTTCCAGCTAGAACCATTTTGGTAGAAGGTTCTACATGGAATCCAAATGAGTTCTACCTAGAATCAAAAAATGTTTCCCTTATATGGACAGCTGCAGAAACCTTTTGGAATGCAGCCAGACTATGTTAGACAATAACAACAGCCCCTACACCCTCTACCCTCTACTCTAGTGATACATCCCATGGGATTTTGTTTGTGAGTCAGAAACTCGATTTAACTTCCCCATCTGCCGGACAGCGTCTTCTGTAGAATAGGCTAGTGTCACTGTCTGCCACTGCAGTGGGTCCACCCCATGCAGAACCGGAGCCAAGAAAACCTGCTGCTCTTAACACTCCTCATAGTATCAATTTTAGTTTGATAGCAATTTTTGTGGTCATAAGTTACTATGCTAAAGGATGTCCATCCCTTTTGCAGATACTGGCAAGTCACCCCATGCTCCACAGACAGCCTTTGAATTTCCTGTAAGAAGGGCCAATGCTTCCTGTAAACCACATGAAGCAATGAGGCTGGGTCATTCTGAAAGTAAAAGTCCCTCACAGTCACTGTTTACAGTCCAGTCAGTGGTGAAGTGTCATTTATGGGAAATCTACTGTCTGTCTGTGTGTGTGTGTGTGTGTGTGAGTCAGTGTTGAAGTGGAATTGAATGGACTGTGGGAGATTCCAAAACAATCTCACACTCAATTCGGGCAAATATGTACAAAAAGTATTTCAGCAGATTTTGTGCATTTCTTGTGTGTCTTAATTCATGTGAACAGACACACATTTTTGTGCGACTTCATTCATAGAAAAAAATAATAATAATTGGGGGGGGCTAAAGTTATTAGAGCAATGCATGATGGGCAACGGTGTTCTACACTGCCTTTTTTTGTGTCCCACTTTTATTTATATAAAAGCAAACGTGTTCGCGTCCTAATATTGTTAATCAACCAGGTTGTCACCAAAATAATTACAATATAATTGTAGTGTTGTTGTTGTTTTTGAAATGAAAGCTAATACTTCCTTGTTTTCACTTTAATACTTTGGGATACCGTAGCACTTAGAGGCAGAAAGGTTTAGGCAAAAACAATTTTCTTCATAGCGCATTTAATATAAGGCGATGTTGAAAGATTGGAGAATAAAATACAGTTTCTCTTTTGTGGTATCAAGGAACCTATTTGATTGGGAAATGGTGATACGTTTTTAGGACGGGAAACTTGTAACTAGAGGTCGACCGATAATGATTTTTCAACGCCAATACCGATTATTGGAGGACCAAAAAAAAAGCCGATACCGATTTGTCGGACAATTTAAAAAAAATGTATTTGTAATAATGACAATTACAACGATACTGAATGAATACTTATTTTAACTTAATATAATACATCAATAAAATCGTTTTAGCCTCAAATAAATAATGAAACATGTTCAATTTGGTTTAAATAATGCAAAAACAAAGTGTTGGAAAATAAAGTAAAAGTGCAATATGTGCCATGTAAGAAAGCGAACGTTTCAGTTCCTTGCTCAGAACATGAGAACATATGAAAGCTGGTGGTTCCTTTTAACATGAGTCTTCAATATTCCCAGGTAAGAAGTTTTAGGTTGTAGTTATTATAGGAATTATAGGACTATTTCTCTCTATACCATATGTATTTCATTAACCTTTGACTATTGGATGTTCTTATAGGCACTTTAGTATTGCCAGTGTAACAGTATAGCTTCCATCCCTCTCCTCGCCCCTACCTGGGCTCGAACCAGGAACACATCGACAACATCAACCCTCGAAGCATGCAGAGCAAGGGGAACAACCACTCCAAGTCTCAGAGCGAGTGACGTTTGAAACGCTATTAGTGCGCACCCTGCTAACTAGCTAGCCATTTCACATCGGTTACACCAGCCTAATCTCGGGAGTTGATAGGCTTGAAGTCATAAACAGCGCAATGATTGAAGCACAACGAAGAGCTGCTGGCAAAACGCACGAAAGTGCTGTTTGAATGAATGCTTATGAGCCTGCTGCTGCCTACCACCGCTCAGTCAGACTGCTCTATCAAATCATAGACTTAGTTATAACATAATAACACACAGAAATACAAGCCTTGGGTCATTGATATGGTCGAATCCGGAAACTATCATCTCAAAAACAAGACGTTTATTCTTTCAGTGAAATACAGAAACGTTCCGTATTTTATCTAACGGGTGGCATCCATAAGTCTTAATATTCCTGTTACATTGCACAACCTTCAATGTTATGTCATAATTACGTAAAATTCTGGCAAACTAGGCGGCCCAAACTGTTGCATATACACTGACTCTGCGTGCAATGAACGCAAGAGAAGTGACACAATTTCACCTGGTTAATATTGCCTGCTAACCTGGATTTCTTTTAGCTAAATATGCAGGTTTAAAAATATATACTTCTGTGTATTGATTTTAAGAAAGGCATTGATGTTCATGGTTAGGTTCACATTGGAGCAACGATACGCACAGCATCGATTATATTTAACGCAGGACACGCTAGATAAACTAATAATATCATCAACCATGTGTAGTTAACTAGTGAATATGATTGAGTGATTGTTTTTTATAAGATACGTTTAATGCTAGCTAGCAACTTACCTTGGTTTACTGCATTCGCGTAACATATTTTTTTTTGCAGTTCTTCTGTTTCCCCACATTTATTGATTAATTAATTTCCCATCATGAAAATGTTCCCAATTAAAAACCTTCATTGATACAACAACAACAAAACAGATAAATACAGATTTTACTCCAATCTGGCAACCCTCGTAAAATCCGACATAACACCATTATCTATTATAATGTATCTCTGTGACAACCTGGTTGATTAACAATATTGGGTTGTTAAAGCGTTTGTTTTTATACATAAAAAGCAGTGTAGAAAACACCATTGCCCAAAATGCATTGCTCTAATAACTTTTAAAATATTTTTAAAATGTTTGCCCCCCAAAAATGTATTTTCCTAGGAATTAAGACACAAAAACGCACAAAATCTGTTGAAATACTTTTTGTACATATTTTCACGACTTGAATGTGACATTGTGCTGGAGATTCAGTGATGGAGTGAATTTGAAAGGGAATCTACTGTCTGTGTGAAATGAATTGTTGGTGTGGAATTGAAGGGAAATCTACTGTCTACTATCTCTGTTTTATCATCATATTATCTGTGTTTTATCATCATATTATCTCTGTTTTATCACCATATTATCTCTGTTTTATCATCATATTATCTTCTGTGTTTTATCATCATATTATCATCTGTGTTTTATCATCATATCATCTCTGTTTTATCATCATATCATCTGTGTTTTATCATCATATTATCATCTGTGTTTTATCACCATATTATCTCTGTTTTATCATTGTATTATCTTCTCTGTTTTATCATCATATCATCTGTGTTTTATCATCATATCCTCTCTGTTTAATCATCATATTTATATTCTATATCCCATAAGTAGATGATTGTAGAGAGATTAGTGATTGTGTTGGTGTCGGGGGATGGGTAACTCTCTCTCTCTCTCTGTCTCTCTCTGTCTCTCCCTCTCCCTCTCCCTCTCTCCCTCTCTCTCTCTCTCTCTCTCTCTCTATAAGGTATAAGGTATAAATGGCGAAATGATTCCTTAAATGTCACTGTTGAGTCTAATTCTGTAGACTGGAAAATTACTGTAACTTAATGACTGAACATTCTCTCTGTGGCTTTTTCTATTTGTTAGTTTGTGACGCAATCATCATATTATCTCTGTTTTATCATCACATCATCTGTGTTTGATCATCATATCATTATCTCTGTTTTATCATCATATTATCTTCTCTGTTTTATCATCATATCATCTGTGTTTTATCATCATATCATCTGTGTTTTATCATCATATCCTCTCTGTTTTATCATCATATTTATATTCTATATCCCATAAGTAGATGATTGTAGAGAGATTAGTGATTGTGTTGGTGTCGGGGGATGGGTAACTCTGCCTCTCTCTGTCTCTCTGTCTCTCTCTCTCTCTCTCTCTGTCTCTCTCTCTGTCTCTCTCTCCCTCTCTCTCTCTCTCTCTCTCTTTCTCTCTTCCCTCAGAGGGAGATAGATGCCTTTCTACTTCTAAGCCATGTAGTGGCTGAGGTTCTGGCTCAGAACACCCTCCTAGCTCGTTCAGCTATGTTCCCTGCTACTTCCACCCACATCCCCACGTCCCACACACCCATGGAAGACAGGAAGACTACGGGACTTTGTGTTCTGTTTCCAATAAGAAAAGCTTGCTTTCATTTTCTGTTGCTAAATGTTTTGCTACGTTTAAGTGTACATTAATGCTGTTTAGATACGACCATATTTTATTTTACAGTAGGGATGAGGTATTTTCTGCATATTGTTCTTTAGTAGGTCAAACCCACCGCTGGCCTAAGAGCTCTGTGTTCCTGTCATGTGACCACAGCACCGCCTGGAGATTGATAAACGGCACCTGTCCTTGGACTGGAACCGGATTTATGGTCAGGTGACATGAAAATAGAGCTCTATTTGGTGGCCAGGCACACCAGTGGTGGGTTCGGTGTTGGAAAAACTTCAGGCATATGCAGAAAAAAGTACCTCATACCTAAAATATGGGTGGTGGATCAGTGATATTATGGGGCTATTTAGCTTCCACTGGTCCTGGGGACCAGTCAAGAGCATCGTGAACTTGGCCCAAGTACCAAGGCATTTTTATCCTAAAGCCTGTTTGACCTGTCTTTGTGAAATGACATCTCTTTCTCTGAGCTATTGTATTAGTATAAAATAATATAATTTCCCCATTATGTTTTACATGAAATATAACTCAGGATTGTGTTATTTATTTTATAGAGTCTTTGTTTTGCTCATCATCATCAAGGGTGCCAGTCATTATGCCTCTTCCTATGTCTAAAACCATAGTCCTAAAAATCATAGTCCTAAAACCATAGTCCCTTTATGTAAAAGTGTGATATTTTTTTCTAGGTTGCTGTGTTCTCTTTAACAGCCGTTTAGAGTTCTCAGCTCGGGGGAATTCTCTAGCAGTGCTCCACCCACTTCACTCAAGATGTGTTGCTGTTAGAAAAAGTGACATATCCTTAACCTCCAACAACTCAATAATGTACACCCTATTCCCTATATAGTGCACTACTTTAGACCAGAGCCCTATGGAACCCTATTCCCTATATAGTGCACTACTTTAGACCAGAGCCATATGGAACCCTATTACCTATATAGTGCACTACTTTACCCCAGAACCCTATGTAACCCTATTCCCTATATATAGTGCACTACTTTAGACCAGAGCCCTATCGAACCCTATTCCCTATATAGTGCACTACTTTAGACCAGAGCCCTATGGGACCCTGTAGGATCTTAATTTGAGCCTGTTTGCTACAGCAGAGAGATAATCCTGCAGCATCAGGAAATGTTAATTATTATGTGTATTATAATTATTAGACATTTTTTTTAAGTCTGACATTTCAAAATGTAAATTACAAACGTTAGAAGCCTTTTTAAACCCTTACAAGTTTGCTGTTCAGGAACGTTCTCAGCATCAAATGAAGATCCTACATCTGTAGTGCACTATGTAGAGAATAGGTTACCATTTGGGACACAGGGTGCTGTACGATTTATTTCCAAATACCGGCTGAAGAATGTTGTTCCAAGAACATGGTTTTAAACTGAGAGTCCGTAGAGACACTGGGACAACAGATGTGAGTCTAAGTATGCGTATCTCAGATGGAACCCTATTCCTATGGCCCTGGTCAATGTAGTACACTACCCTATGGGTCCTAGCTATGGGTCCTGGTCAACAGTAGTTCACTACCCTATGGGTCCTAGCTATGGGTCCTGGTCAACAGTACTACACTACCCTATGGGTCCTGGTCAACAGTAGTACACTACCCTATGGGTCCTGGTCAACAGTAGTACACTACCCTATGGGTCCTGGTCAACAGTAGTACACTACCCTATGGGTCCTGGTCAACAGTAGTACACTACCCTGTGGGTCCTGGTCAACAGTAGTACACTACCCTGTGGGTCCTAGCTATGGGTCCTGGTCAACAGTAGTACACTACCCTATGGGTCGTGGTCAACAGTAGTACACTACCCTATGGGTCCTAGCTATGGGTCCTGGTCAACAGTAGAACACTACCCTATGGGTCCTGGTCAACAGTAGTACACTACCCTATGGGTCCTGGTCAACAGTAGTACACTACCCTATGGGTCCTGGTCAACAGTAGTACACTACCCTATGGGTCCTGGTCAACAGTAGTACACTACCCTATGGGTCCTGGTCAACAGTAGTACACTACCCTATGGGTCCTAGCTATGGGTCCTGATCAACAGTAGTACACTACCCTATGGGTCGTGGTCAACAGTAGTGCACTACCCTATGGGTCCTGGTCATCAGTAGTACACTACCCTATGGGTCCTGGTCAACAGTACTACACTACCCTATGGGTCCTAGCTATGGGTCCTGGTCAACAGTAGTACACTACCCTATGGGTCGTGGTCAACAGTAGTGCACTACCCTATGGGTCCTGGTCATCAGTAGTACACTACCCTATGGGTCCTAGCTATGGATCCAGGTCAACAGTAGAACACTACCTTATGGGCCCTGGTCAATGTAGTGCACTACCCCATGGGCTCTGGTCAATGTAGTGCACTACCCTATGGGCCCTGATTAATGGTAGTACACTATGTAGAAAATAGGTTGCTCTTTGGGACACAAGACTGGAGGGAGGAGTCTATGGTACTTCACCTCTGCAGTGGTTTTGAATATGAAGGAAATGTTTTTCATATGGCCAGTTGTAAAACAGAGTTCAGGATATTGAGGCTCACCTCACTTCACATTCCTCATTGGTGTTGAATGTGTTGCTTCCTCACTTGGTGCATATCATCTAACCTCAATTATGCATGTCACACCCTGACCATAGTTTGCTTTGTATGTTTCTATGTTTTGTTTGGTCAGGGTGTGATCTGAGTGGGCATTCTATGTTGTATGTCTAGTTTGTCTGTTTCTGTGTTTGGGCCTGATATGGTTCTCAATCAGAGGCAGGTGTTAGTCGTTGTCTCTGATTGGGAACCATGTTAAGGTAGCCTGCTTTGTCATTGTGGGTTGTGGGTGATTGTCTATGTTAGTTGTTTGTCAGCACATTTCGTATATAGCGTCACGGCCGTTGTTCGTTTATTGTTTTGTATAGTTCGTTCAAGTGTTCTCTGTTTATTAAATTCACGATGAGCACATACCAAGCTGCATTTTGGTCCTCCGATCCTTCCAACTACTCTTCCCCTCTATCTCCAAACGACAGCCGTGACAATACATTATCTTACCTCAGATATACATATAATCTAACCTCAAATATACAGTACATATAATTCTACCTCAAACTATAGACTAAGGTATAATGGATGTAATGGTTTATGATAAATATGTAATGTTTCTATTATTATGTTTTAATAATAATATAAGTACTTATAATATATCAGACTACCTCAAGGATATAATTAAGCAATAAGGCTTGAGGGGGTGTGGTATGTGGCAAATATACCACGGCTAAAGGGATGTTCCTAGGCACGACGCAACGCGGACTCCCAAGGTGCCTTATTGCTATATTATAAACTGGTTACCAACATAGATCAGTAAAAAGTAACGTTTTGTCATACCCGTGGTATACTGTCTGATATACCACGGCTGTCAGCCAATCAGCAACCAGTTTATCAAGGTTTTCATGTTACATCCTTCTAGCTTTACTGTTACAATGTTATAGGTTGTAATAGTTTCCGATCAATCAGTTATAGGTTGTAATAGTAATTATTCAACATGCTGCGGGTGTCATAGCAACTGGAATCTTCCTATATACATTCTAATGGAATCTTCCCATATACGTTCTACTGGAATCTTCCCATATACGTTCTACTGGAATCTTCCCATATACATTCTAATGGAATCTTCCCATATACGTTCTACTGGAATCTTCCCATATACGTTCTACTGGAATCTTCCCATATACATTCTACTGGAATCTTCCCATATACATTCTACTGGAATCTTCCCATATACATTCTACTGGAATCTTCCCATATACATTACATTCTGCTGGAATCTTCCCATATACATTACATTCTACTGGAATCTTCCCATATACATTCCATTCTACTGGAATCTTCCCATATACATTCTACTGGAATCTTCCCATATACATTCTACTGGAATCTTCCCATATACATTCTACTGGAATCTTCCCATATACATTCTACTGGAATCTTCCCATATGCATTCTACTGGAATCTTCCCATATGCATTCTACTGGAATCTTCCCATATACATTCTACTGGAATCTTCCCATATGCATTCTACTGGAATCTTCCCATATACATTCTACTGGAATCTTCCCATATACATTCTACTGGAATCTTCCCATATACATTCTACTGGAATCTTCCCATATATGTTCTACTGGAATCTTCCCATATACATTCTACTGGAATCTTCCCATATACATTCTACTGGAATCTTCCCATATACATTCTACTGGAATCTTCCCATATACATTCTACTGGAATCTTCCCATATGCATTCTACTGGAATCTTCCCATATACATTCTACTGGAATCTTCCCATATGCATTCTACTGGAATCTTCCCATATACATTCTACTAGAATCTTCCCATATACATTCTACTGGAATCTTCCCATATACATTCTACTGGAATCTTCCCATATACATTCTACTGGAATCTTCCCATATGCATTCTACTGGAATCTTCCCATGTACATTCTACTGGAATCTTCCCATATACATTCTACGGGAATCTTCCCACATACGTTCTACTGGAATCTTCCCATATACATTCGCCAAAGAACCGGTCTCCATTCGGGGTCTGGCAGGCTACGTGATTTGTACACTCAGTCAAGTCAGAGGAAGAGAGGCTCAGACGTGATTGACAGAAGATAACCTACTGCTATGAAGGTGAATAATGACAGACTACGACTGAGTAGCTCTAATCCAAATCTCTGACAATCCAATCGGGCCAAACGGGATGACAATTATTGTCATGTGCATCTACGAACATCAAGGTCATTTCTGGTTCTTATAAGGCCCTTTTCAGACTGACAAGAGTTGATGGAGAGTCTGAGGAGAAGCGTGGCGAAGAGATTTCTACTTTTTCAATACATATATGACATCTTTTACCTTACCTTTGGATGTGGCTTGGTAGTCTGACACACTCCTATCACGAGTATTGGTTAGTAAGTATGGTACCAGTGTACATAAAGTTATTTGTATACCAATATAGTAAAGATGTATTACAGCAACAACACTGTAATCCTCCAGAGTCCATGTATTTCATTTTTGCCCCAGCTATATGTCAATCACATCTGTTTCTCACGATACCACCATGGAATCCATTAGGATCTAATTTACCAGCTAACAGATCCCTTAGAAGGGAGGGTTCGTTGTACACTTCACCTCTAAACCATCCTAACAACGTATCTCTTTGACATTTGATTCCTCTGTGTCTGTAAGTTCAATTTGAGTTTATATTTGTTTTAAGAATATTGATTCAATTAGGGCTTCTACCACTGACATCACATGTTGAAGACAGCAGTTCTCTCTTCAGGAAGTGCCTGTTGAATTCCCTCCCAAATAGCACCCTATTCCCTATATAGTGCACTACTTTAGACCAGGGCCCTATGGAACCCTATTCCCTATATAGTGCACTACTTTAGACCAGGGCCCTATGGAACCCTATTCCCTATATAGTGCACTACTTTAGACCAGAGCCCTATGGAACCCTATTCCCTATATAGTGCACTACTTTAGACCAGAGCCCTATGGAACCCTATTCCCTATATAGTGCACTACTTTAGACCAGGGCCCTATGGAACCCTATTCCCTATATAGTGCACTACTTTAGACCAGGGCCCTATGGAACCCTATTCCCTATATAGTACCATTTGGGAGGGAGATTTTGTTTTACTTCTAGCTTAGGTTCTTTCAAGTGGAAACCTTGACTTGATAAAGCATGTTATGCTTAAACACTATAAACACTATGTTATGTGTTTAGTCTTAAGAGTTGGAGTGGAGCAGTTTCTTTGGAGCAGTTTCTTTGGAGCAGTTTCTCTTTGGAGCAGTTTCTCTTTGGAGCAGTTTTACTGGAGCAGTTTCTCTGGAGCAGTTTCTCTGGACCAGTTTCTCTGGAGCAGTTTCTCTGGAGCAGTTTTACTGGAGCAGTTTCTCTGGAGCAGTTTCTCTGGAGCAGTTTCTCTGGAGCAGTTTTACTGGAGCAGTTTCTCTGGAGCAGTTTCTCTGGAGCAGTTTCTCTGGAGCAGTTTCTCTGGAGCAGTTTCTCTGGAGCAGTTTCTCTGGAGCAGTTTTACTGGAGCAGTTTCTCTGGAGCAGTTTCTCTGGAGCAGTTTCTCTGGAGCAGTTTTACTGGAGCAGTTTCTCTGGAGCAGTTTCTCTGGAGCAGTTTCTCTGGAGCAGTTTCTCTGGAGCAGTTTCTCTGGAGCAGTTTCTCTGGAGCAGTTTTACTGGAGCAGTTTCTCTGGAGCAGTTTCTCTGGAGCAGTTTCTCTGGACCAGTTTCTCTGGAGCAGTTTCTATTTGGTATATAATAGATGGTATTTAATATAATGGCATATAATAGATGGTATATTCAAGAATGTAGGGATGTTTCTTACAATATATGTTAATATAAATATACGTATGTTCATATTCATTAACTACACCATGTCCTCTAGTAGTACTATGACTACCAATTAGGTTTGTGAAACATCTTGTCCAGTGTTGATCAAGAGACATATTGGCACTGTCCAGTGTTGATCAAGAGACATATTGGCACTGTCCAGTGTTGATCAAGAGACATATTGGCACTGTCCAGTGTTGATCAAGAGACATATTGGCACTGTCCAGTGTTGATCAAGAGACATATTGGCACTGTCCAGTGTTGATCAAGAGACATATTGGCACTGTCCAGTGTTGATCAAGAGACATATTGGCACTGTCCGGTGTTGATCAAGAGACATATTGGCACTGTCCGGTGTTGATCAAGAGACATATTGGCACTGTCCGGTGTTGATCAAGAGACATATTGGCACTGTCCAGTGTTGATCAAGAGACATATTGGCACTGTCCAGTGTTGATCAAGAGACATATTGGCACTGTCCAGTGTTGATCAAGAGACATATTGGCACTGTCCAGTGTTGATCAAGAGACATATTGGCACTGTCCAGTGTTGATCAAGAGACATATTGGCACTGTCCAGTGTTGATCAAGAGACATATTGGCACTGTCCAGTGTTGATCAAGAGACATATTGGCACTGTCCAGTGTTGATCAAGAGACATATTGGCACTGTCCAGTGTTGATCAAGAGACATATTGGCACTGTCCGGTGTTGATCAAGAGACATATTGGCACTGTCCGGTGTTGATCAAGAGACATATTGGCACTGTCCAGTGTTGATCAAGAGACATATTGGCACTGTCCAGTGTTGATCAAGAGACATATTGGCACTGTCCGGTGTTGATCAAGAGACATATTGGCACTGTCCAGTGTTGATCAAGAGACATATTGGCACTGTCCGGTGTTGATCAAGAGACATATTGGCACTGTCCAGTGTTGATCAAGAGACATATTGGCACTGTCCAGTGTTGATCAAGAGACATATTGGCACTGTCCAGTGTTGTTCAAGTGACATATTGGCACTGTCCAGTGTTGTTCCAGCATGTTCATCTAACCCATACATTCCGCGTGACATCACTGGGAGATTATTTGGCAGGCGTTGAGGCGGCCCACTCCACCGATGCCTCTGTGATGTGTAATGGAATAAGCCTAGCGTCATCTCATTGGCTGGCTGGCCGCAGAGCAGAGGGCCACAACACATCTGAAAGCTGTTATCAGCTGCTGTGACATCACATTCTCTTGGCTGGAGCGCCACTGAGCTTAGTCTACTATACAACACACACACAGAGAGAGAGAGAGAGAGAGAGAGAGAGAGAGAGAGAGAGAGAGAGAGAGAGAGAGAGAGAGAGAGAGAGAGAGAGAGAGACACAGAGTGAGACAGAGAGAGACAGAGAGGGACTGAGACAGAGAGGGAGACAGAGACAGAGAGAGAGAGAGAGAGAGAGAGAGACAGAGACTGAGAGAGAGAGACAGAGAGACAGAGAGAGAGAGAGACAGGGAGACAGAGAGAGACTGAGAAACTGAGAGAGAGAGAGAGAGAGATAGAGAAAGAGAGAGAGAGAGAGACCCATCCCCCACAACAACACAATCACTGATCTCTCTACAATCATCTGAGATGAGTGCTCTCCATGGCTGCATGTTCCCTAGTGGTAATGCTCAAAGAAACCAAGCACTTCAACAAAGCCACAAACACCCCTTTAGTAAGTATGAGATGAGACAGTGCTTATAGCTTGGATCTGATTGACCTGATAGGTTGTTTTGTCATTCCTCAACGAGTCATTCCTTAAATTGACTCCATACACATGGCTTAGTAAATTCCCCATTTAATATAGGGTCTAGAGGTCAGAACACCATATGTGAGACAAAGGATGACTTGTTCACCAGCCCAATACCAGCCCAATACTATGTCCAATACCAGTCCAATACCAGCCCAATACTATGTCCAATACCATGTCCAATACCAGCCCAATACCAGCCCAATACTATGTCCAATACCAGTCCAATACCAGCCCAATACTATGTCCAATACCAGTCCAATACCAGCCCAATACTATGTCCAATACCATGTCCAATACCAGCCCAATAGCAGCCCAATACCAGCCCAATACCATGTCCAATACCAGCCCAATACTATGTCCAATACCAGCCCAATACTATGTCCAATACCAGCCCAATACCAGCCCAATACCATGTCCAATACCAGCCCAATACCAGCCCAATACCAGCCCAATACCATGTCCAATACCAGCCCAATACTATGTCCAATACCAGCCCAACACCATGTCCAATACCAGCCCAATACTTTGTCCAATTCCAGTCCAATACCAGCCCAATACCAGCCCAAAACCATGTCCAATGCTATGTCCAATACGAGCCCATTACCATATCCAATACCAGCCCAAAACCATGTCCAATACTATGTCCAATAACAGCCCATTACCATGTCCAATACCAGCCGAATACCATATCCAATACCAGCACAATACCATATCCAATACCAGGCCAATACCATGTCCAATAACATGTCCAATACCAGCACAATACCATATCCAATACCAGGCCAATACCAGTCCAATACTATGTCCAATACCAGCCCAATACCATGTCCAATACCAGCCCAATACTATGTCCAATACCAGTCCAATACTATGTCCAAAACCAGTCCAACACCATGTCCAATACTATGTCCAATACCAGTCCAATACCATGTCCATTACCATGTCCAATACCAGCCCAATACTATGTCCAATACCAGTCCAATACTATGTCCAATACCATGTCCATTACCATGTCCAATACCAGCCCAATACCAGCCCAATACCATGTCCAATACCAGCCCAATACTATGTCCAATACCAGTCCAATACTATGTCCAATACCAGCCCAATACCAGCCCAATACCAGCCCAATACCAGCCCAATACCAGTCCAATACCATGTCCAATACCAGCCCAATACTATGTCCAATACCAGCCCAATACTATGTCCAATACCAGCCCAATACCAGTCCAATACCATGTCCAATACCAGCCCAATACCATGTCCAATACCAGCCCAATACCATGTCCAATACCAGCCCAATACTTTGTCCAATTCCAGGCCAATACCAGCCCAATACCAGCCCAAAACCATGTCCAATACTATGTCCAATACCAGCCCATTACCATATCCAATACCAGCCCAAAACCATGTCCAATACTATGTCCAATAACAGCCCATTACCATGTCCAATACCAGCCCAATACCATATCCAATACCAGCACAATACCATATCCAATACCAGGCCAATACCATGTCCAATAACATGTCCAATACCAGCACAATACCATATCCAATACCAGGCCAATACCATGTCCAATAACATGTCCAATACCAGCACAATACCATATCCAATACCAGGCCAATACTATGTCCAATACTATGTCCAATACCAGCCCAATACTATGTCCAATACCAGCCCAATACTATGTCCAATACCAGTCCAATACCAGCCCAATACTATGTCCAATACCAGCCCAATACCATGTCCAATACCAGCCCAATACCATGTCCAATACCAGCCCAATAGCATAACCAATAACAGTCCTAAACCAGCCCAATATCATATCCAATACCAGCCCAATACCAGTCCAATAACAGCCCAACACCATATCCAATACCAGCCCAATACTATGTCCAATACCATGTCCAATACCAGCCCAATACCAGACCAATACCAGCCCAATACTATGTCCAATACCAGCCCAATACTATGTCCAATACCATGTCAAATACCAGCCCAATACCAGACCAAAACCAGCCAAATACTATGTCCAATACCATGTCCAATACCAGCCCAAAACCAGTCAAATACCAGCCCAATACCAGTCCAATACCAGCACAATACCATGTCAAAAACCAGCCCAATACTATGTCCAATACCAGCCCAATACCAGCCCAATACCAGCCCAATACCATGTCCAATACCAGCACAATACTATGTCCAATACTATGTCCAATACCAGCCCAATACCAGCCCAATACTATGTCCAATACCAGCCCAATACTATGTCCAATACCAGTCCAATACTATGTCCAATACCAGCCCAATACCATGTCCAATACCAGCCCAATACTATGTCCAATACCAGCCCAATATTATGTCCAATACCAGTCCAACACCATGTCCAATACTATGTCCAATACCAGTCCAATACCATGTCCATTACCATGTCCAATACCAGCCCAATACTATGTCCAATACCAGTCCAATACTATGTCCAATACCATGTCCATTACCATGTCCAATACCAGCCCAATACCAGCCCAATACCATGTCCAATACCAGCCCAATACTATGTCCAATACCAGTCCAATACTATGTCCAATACCAGCCCAATACCAGCCCAATACCAGCCCAATACCAGCCCAATACCAGTCCAATACCATGTCCAATACCAGCCCAATACTATGTCCAATACCAGCCCAATACTATGTCCAATACCAGCCCAATACCAGTCCAATACCATGTCCAATACCAGCCCAATACCATGTCCAATACCAGCCCAATACCAGTCCAATACCATGTCCAATACCAGCCCAATACCAGTCCAATACCAGCCCAATACCAGTCCAATACCATGTCCAATACCAGCCCAATACTATGTCCAATACCAGCCCAATACCATGTCTAATACCAGCCCAACACCATGTCCAATACCAGTCCAATACCAGTCCAATACTATGTCCAATACCAGTCCAATACTATGTCCAATACCAGTCCAATACTTTGTCCAATACCAGTCCAACACCATGTATAATACTATGTCCAATACCAGTCCAATACCATGTCCATTACCATGTCCAATACCAGCCCAATACTATGTCCAATACCAGCCCAATATCATGTCTAATACCAGCCCAACACCATGTCCAATACTGTGTCCAATACCAGTCCAATACCATGTCCAAAACTATGTCCAATACCAGTCCAATACTATGTCCAATACCAGTCCAATTCTATGTCCAATACCAGCCTAATACGATGTCCAATACCAGCCCAATACTATGTCCAATACCAGTCCAATACCAGTCCAATACCATGTCCAATACTATGTCCAATACCAGTCCAATACTATGTCCAATACCAGTCCAATACTATGTCCAATACCAGCCCAATACCAGTCCAATACCATGTCCAATACCAGCCCAATACTATGTCCAATACCAGCCCATTACTATGTCCAATACCAGCCCAATACCAGTCCAATACCATGTCCAATACCAGCCCAATACCATGTCCAATACCAGCCCAATACCATGTCCAATACCAGCCCAATACTTTGTCCAATTCCAGTCCAATACCAGCCCAATACCAGCCCAAAACCATGTCCAATACTATGTCCAATACCAGCCCATTACCATATCCAATACCAGCCCAAAACCATGTCCAATACTATGTCCAATAACAGCCCATTACCATGTCCAATACCAGCCCAATACCATATCCAATACCAGCACAATACCATATCCAATACCAGGCCAATACCATGTCCAATAACATGTCCAATACCAGCACAATACCATATCCAATACCAGGCCAATACCATGTCCAATAACATGTCCAATACCAGCACAATACCATATCCAATACCAGGCCAATACTATGTCCAATACTATGTCCAATACCAGCCCAATACTATGTCCAATACCAGCCCAATACTATGTCCAATACCAGTCCAATACCAGCCCAATACTATGTCCAATACCAGCCCAATACCATGTCCAATACCAGCCCAATACCATGTCCAATACCAGCCCAATAGCATAACCAATAACAGTCCTAAACCAGCCCAATATCATATCCAATACCAGCCCAATACCAGTCCAATACCAGCCCAACACCATATCCAATACCAGCCCAATACTATGTCCAATACCATGTCCAATACCAGCCCAATACCAGACCAATACCAGCCCAATACTATGTCCAATACCAGCCCAATACTATGTCCAATACCATGTCAAATACCAGCCCAATACCAGACCAAAACCAGCCAAATACTATGTCCAATACCATGTCCAATACCAGCCCAAAACCAGTCAAATACCAGCCCAATACCAGTCCAATACCAGCACAATACCATGTCAAAAACCAGCCCAATACTATGTTCAATACCAGCCCAATACCAGCCCAATACCAGCCCAATACCATGTCCAATACCAGCACAATACTATGTCCAATACTATGTCCAATACCAGCCCAATACCAGCCCAATACTATGTCCAATACCAGCCCAATACTATGTCCAATACCAGTCCAATACTATGTCCAATACCAGCCCAATACCATGTCCAATACCAGCCCAATACTATGTCCAATACCAGCCCAATATTATGTCCAATACCAGTCCAACACCATGTCCAATACTATGTCCAATACCAGTCCAATACCATGTCCATTACCATGTCCAATACCAGCCCAATACTATGTCCAATACCAGTCCAATACTATGTCCAATACCATGTCCATTACCATGTCCAATACCAGCCCAATACCATGTCCAATACCAGCCCAATACTATGTCCAATACCAGTCCAATACTATGTCCAATACCAGCCCAATACCAGCCCAATACCAGCCCAATACCAGCCCAATACCAGTCCAATACCATGTCCAATACCAGCCCAATACTATGTCCAATACCAGCCCAATACTATGTCCAATACCAGCCCAATACCAGTCCAATACCATGTCCAATACCAGCCCAATACCATGTCCAATACCAGCCCAATACCAGTCCAATACCATGTCCAATACCAGCCCAATACCAGTCCAATACCAGCCCAATACCAGTCCAATACCATGTCCAATACCAGCCCAATACTATGTCCAATACCAGCCCAATACCATGTCTAATACCAGCCCAACACCATGTCCAATACCAGTCCAATACCAGTCCAATACTATGTCCAATACCAGTCCAATACTATGTCCAATACCAGTCCAATACTTTGTCCAATACCAGTCCAACACCATGTCCAATACTATGTCCAATACCAGTCCAATACCATGTCCATTACCATGTCCAATACCAGCCCAATACTATGTCCAATACCAGCCCAATATCATGTCTAATACCAGCCCAACACCATGTCCAATACTATGTCCAATACCAGTCCAATACCATGTCCAATACTATGTCCAATACCAGTCCAATACTATGTCCAATACCAGTCCAATACTATGTCCAATACCAGCCTAATACGATGTCCAATACCAGCCCAATACTATGTCCAATACCAGTCCAATACCAGTCCAATACCATGTCCAATACTATGTCCAATACCAGTCCAATACTATGTCCAATACCAGTCCAATACCAGTCCAATACCATGTCCAATACCAGTCCAATACCAGCCCAATACCAGTCCAATACCAGCCCAATACCAGTCCAATACCAGTCCAATACCAGCCCAATACCAGTCCAATACCAGTCCAATACCAGCCCAATACTATGTCCAATACCAGTCCAATACCAGCCCAATA
The DNA here is from genome assembly GCF_013265735.2 of Oncorhynchus mykiss. Taxonomy (NCBI): domain Eukaryota; kingdom Metazoa; phylum Chordata; class Actinopteri; order Salmoniformes; family Salmonidae; genus Oncorhynchus; species Oncorhynchus mykiss. The sequence continues at coordinate 5,626,948 of NC_048576.1, read as the reverse complement.
CCAGTCCAATACCAGCCCATTACCTTGTCCAATACCAGCCCAATACCATATCCAATACCAGTCCAATACCAGCCCAATACTATGTCCAATACCAGCCCAATACTATGTCCAATACCAGCCCAATACTATGTCCAATACCAGCCCAAAACCATGTCCAATACAAAACCAATACCATGTCCAATACAAAACCAATACCATGTCCAATACAAAACCAATACCATGTCCAATATCAGCCCAAAACCATGTCCAATACAAAACCAATACCATGTCCAATACAAAACCAATACCATGTCCAATACAAAACCAATACCATGTCCAATACAAAACCAATACCATGTCCAATACCAGCCCAAAACCATGTCCAATACAAAACCAATACCATGTCCAATACAAAACCAATACCATGTCCAATACAAAACCAATACCATGTCCAATACAAAACCATTACCATGTCCAATACAAAACCAATACCATGTCCAATACCACCCAATACCATGCCCAATACTATGTCCAATACCAGCCCAATACCAGGTCCAAAACCAGTCCAATACCATGTCAAAAACCAGCCCAATACTATGTCCAATACCAGCCCAATACCAGCCCAATACCAGCCCAATACCATGTCCAATACCAGCACAATACTATGTCCAATACTATGTCCAATACCAGCCCAATACCAGCCCAATACTATGTCCAATACCAGCCCAATACTATGTCCAATACCAGTCCAATACTATGTCCAATACCAGCCCAATACCATGTCCAATACCAGCCCAATACTATGTCCAATACCAGCCCAATATTATGTCCAATACCAGTCCAACACCATGTCCAATACTATGTCCAATACCAGTCCAATACCATGTCCATTACCATGTCCAATACCAGCCCAATACTATGTCCAATACCAGTCCAATACTATGTCCAATACCATGTCCATTACCATGTCCAATACCAGCCCAATACCAGCCCAATACCATGTCCAATACCAGCCCAATACTATGTCCAATACCAGTCCAATACTATGTCCAATACCAGCCCAATACCAGCCCAATACCAGCCCAATACCAGCCCAATACCAGTCCAATACCATGTCCAATACCAGCCCAATACTATGTCCAATACCAGCCCAATACTATGTCCAATACCAGCCCAATACCAGTCCAATACCATGTCCAATACCAGCCCAATACCATGTCCAATACCAGCCCAATACCAGTCCAATACCATGTCCAATACCAGCCCAACACCATGTCCAATACCAGTCCAATACCAGTCCAATACTATGTCCAATACCAGTCCAATACTATGTCCAATACCAGTCCAATACTTTGTCCAATACCAGTCCAACACCATGTCCAATACTATGTCCAATACCAGTCCAATACCATGTCCATTACCATGTCCAATACCAGCCCAATACTATGTCCAATACCAGCCCAATATCATGTCTAATACCAGCCCAACACCATGTCCAATACTATGTCCAATACCAGTCCAATACCATGTCCAATACTATGTCCAATACCAGTCCAATACTATGTCCAATACCAGTCCAATACTATGTCCAATACCAGCCTAATACGATGTCCAATACCAGCCCAATACTATGTCCAATACCAGTCCAATACCAGTCCAATACCATGTCCAATACTATGTCCAATACCAGTCCAATACTATGTCCAATACCAGTCCAATACTATGTCCAATACCAGTCCAATACCAGTCCAATACCATGTCCAATACCAGTCCAATACCAGCCCAATACCAGTCCAATACCAGCCCAATACCAGTCCAATACCAGTCCAATACCAGCCCAATACCAGTCCAATACCAGTCCAATACCAGCCCAATACTATGTCCAATACCAGTCCAATACCAGCCCAATACCAGTCCAATACCAGCCCATTACCTTGTCCAATACCAGCCCAATACCATATCCAATACCAGTCCAATACCAGCCCAATACTATGTCCAATACCAGCCCAATACTATGTCCAATACCAGCCCAATACTATGTCCAATACCAGCCCAAAACCATGTCCAATACAAAACCAATATCATGTCCAATACAAAACCAATACCATGTCCAATACAAAACCAATACCATGTCCAATATCAGCCCAAAACCATGTCCAATACAAAACCAATACCATGTCCAATACAAAACCAATACCATGTCCAATACAAAACCAATACCATGTCCAATACCAGCCCAAAACCATGTCCAATACCAGCCCAAAACCATGTCCAATACAAAACCAATACCATGTCCAATACAAAACCAATACCATGTCCAATACAAAACCAATACCATGTCCAATACAAAACCATTACCATGTTCAATACAAAACCAATACCATGTCCAATACCACCCAATACCATGCCCAATACTATGTCCAATACCAGCCCAATACCAGGTCCAAAACCAGTCCAATACCAGTCCAATACCAGCCCAATACCATGTCTATTACCAGCCCAATTCCAGCCCAATACCAGTCCAATACTATGTCCAATACCAGCAAAATACCAGCCCAATACCAGCCCAATACCATGTCCAATACTATGTCCAATATCATGTCTAATACCATGTCCAATACTATGTCCAATATCATGTCTAATACCATGTCCAATACTATGTCCAATATCATGTCTAATACCATGTCCAAGGTGTTGAGATAACGATGTTGTACTGTTCGTGGCGTTGAGTTAACGATGTTGTACTGTTCGTGGAGTTTTGAGTTAACGATGTTGTACTGTTCGTGGAGTTTTGAGTTAACGATGTTGTACTGTTCGTGGAGTTGAGTTACCGATGTTGTACTGTTCGTGGAGTTTTGAGTTAAAGTTGTTGTACTGTTCTAAGAGCTACGGTTCTTAAGAACTATATTCTGTTGGATGGTATTATAAATGTATTGCCTTGCTGATAAGGGGATTCAGTCCAGATCAAGGTTTTAGCCATAATTATGTTGTAGTTGTCGTAGCCAAACAAAATGTCTATATGGTAAATCAAATTTGAATTCCATCCCCTTTTTGACAGCACCCAATTTGATTTAAGCGAAACCTTTCATATATATTTGCCCATTGTAGAAACGCTCAGAAAATGGCTTTGGACCTGAATGCCAAACCATTCAAAAGATGAAAACGCTCAAAGTTGACCCATTTTGCATAACCTTCCATACCTTGAGACATCAACATATTCAACACTGGAAAAGATAAATGATTGAGATCATTTAAAAACTTACAAACAGGGCTATCAAACTATTTTATAATGTATTTTTTTATTTTAAAATTAAGGAATTTTTCAAATCTTTAACGTAAAATGGGAAATCAAATTGACATACAATTTTTCAAATGGTGCCACTAAAGATTGTTAGAGGTCCACACATCAGAGAACGTTGACTTGAATGAGAAGGTCCGGCAGGTAGGAGTTTTAGTCCAGTAATCAGGTAGCCTAGTGGTTAGAGCGTTGGGCCTGTAACTGAAAACTTGCCAGATCGATTCCCCTAGCTGACAAGGTCTGTCGTTCTGCCCCTGAACAAGGTAGTTAACTGGGCGCTGATGAAATTGATGTCGATTAAGGCAGCCACCCACACCTCTCTGATTCAGAAGGGTTGGGTTAAATGAGAAAGACACATTTCAGTTGAACGAATTCAGTTGTACAACTGACGAGGTATCCCTGTTTCCCTTTCCTTTCCAGAAGAAACCTATAGAAATACATACAAGATCATTTAAGTTGACATTCAACAATGGGTGGACTCGGAGGTCACCTTTGTGGTAGTAATTAGAAGTGAACATTTCAATTCAATTCAAATGTCAATGGTGTACCAGCTAAATTACAGGGGTCTGAACGGAAATGTCCCTTCTATGAATTACGTTTCTGTGATAGAAATTACATCCACCTTTTAATCAAGAGCATGTTGTCTCAACTGTTGTTTTGTTTATGAATCAAAACAGGTGCTGTCAAAAAAAAAGGTGATTGAATTATTTTACATTTCCCCTTTAGTTGTTAGAAACAATTCCCTGTTGGAGGATGTAATCAAGGTGTTGCCTTGCAGATAAAGAAATTCAGTCCTGATGTCATCAAGGTGTTGCCTTGCAGATAAAGGAATTCAGTCCTGATGTCATCACTACAGTGTGCCAGGCACCACGACAACCACAAGTGTCATACAAACAAGGTCCAGAAAAAAAAGATTTTCCAACAACCCCGGGTAGTAGGTACAATGCTGACAGTTCTTTTTTTTCCCCAAGGAGGGGATAAACCAGACTGATAATCATTGTTTTCCTCCACCTGAGGTTTTTTGTGTATTATTGTTGGCTACAATAGGTTATAATCAAGGTGTAGGAGACGTGTTGTGAGGGATGACAGTTACTTGCAAAGGTCAGAATTGACTGTCTCCTCTCCTTCCCAGACCAACTAGACAAAAACCAGATCTCATCCCAGTGATTTTGTTTGTGTGTGAAGGGTGAGGTCCACTTAGAGTGAGCATTGGTCTAGTCCAGAGTTCTCCAACCCTGTTCCTGGAGAGATACCATCCTGTAGGTTTACATCTATCTAGTCCAGAGCTCTCCAACTCTGTTCCTGGAGAGATACCATCCTGTAGGTTTACATCTATCTAGTCCAGAGTTCTCCAACCCTGTTCCTGGAGAGATACCCTCCTGTAGGTTTACATCTATCTAGTCCAGAGCTCTCCAACCCTGTTCCTGGAGAGATAGCATCCTGTAGGTTTACATCTATCTAGTCCAGAGTTCTCCAACCCTGTTCCTGGAGAGATACCATCCTGTAGGTTTACATCTATCTAGTCCAGAGCTCTCCAACCCTGTTCCTGGAGAGATACCATCCTGTAGGTTTACATCTATCTAGTCCAGAGTTCTCCAACCCTGTTCCTGGAGAGATACCCTCATGTAGGTTTACATCTATCTAGTCCAGAGTTCACCAGCCCTGTTCCTGGAGAGATACCCTCATGTAGGTTTACATCTATCTAGTCCAGAGCTCTCCAACCCTGTTCCTGGAGAGATACCATCCTGTAGGTTTACATCTATCTAGTCCAGAGCTCTCCAACCCTGTTCCTGGAGAGATACCATCCTGTAGGTTTACATCTATCTAGTCCAGAGCTCTCCAACCCTGTTCCTGGAGAGATACCATCCTGTAGGTTTACATCTATCTAGTCCAGAGCTCTCCAACCCTGTTCCTGGAGAGATACCATCCTGTAGGTTTACATCTATCTAGTCCAGAGCTCTCCAACCCTGTTCCTGGAGAGATACCATCCTGTAGGTTTACATCTATCTAGTCCAGAGCTCTCCAACCCTGTTCCTGGAGAGATACCCTCCTGTAGGTTTACATCTATCTAGTCCAGAGCTCTCCAACCCTGTTCCTGGAGAGATACCATCCTGTAGGTTTACATCTATCTGGTCCAGGGCTCTCCAACCCTGTTCCTGGAGAGATACCCTCCTGTAGGTTTACATCTATCTAGTCCAGAGCTCTCCAACCCTGTTCCTGGAGAGATACCCTCCTGTAGGTTTACATCTATCTAGTCCAGAGCTCTCCAACCCTGTTCCTGGAGAGATACCATCCTGTAGGTTTACATATATCTAGTCCAGAGCTCTCCAACCCTGTTCCTGGAGAGATACCATCCTGTAGGTTTACATCTATCTAGTCCAGTGCTCTCCGACCCTGTTCATCAATCTAGTCCAGGGCTCTCTGACCCTGTTCATCTATCTAGTCCAGGGCTCTCTGACCCTGTTCATCTATCTAGTCCAGGGCTCTCCGACCCTGTTCTTCTATCTAGTCCAGGGCTCTCCGACCCTGTTCATCTATCTAGTCCAGGGCTCTCTGACCCTGTTCATCTATCTAGTCCAGGGCTCTCTGACCCTGTTCATCAATCTAGTCCAGGGCTCTCTGACCCTGTTCATCTATCTAGTCCAGGGCTCTCCGACCCTGTTCATCTATCTAGTCCAGGGCTCTCTGACCCTGTTCATCTATCTAGTCCAGGGCTCTCTGACCCTGTTCTTCTATCTAGTCCAGGGCTCTCCGACCCTGTTCATCTATCTAGTCCAGGGCTCTCCATCCCTGTTCATCAATCTAGTCCAGGGCTCTCCAACCCTGTTCCTGAAGACCTAACTTAACGATCACACTGCCACATAATGAGCAGTGTGTAAACGCCATGACTAATGTAGGTTGAGAACCTACTGTATCTAGCTGACCGGTATACTTTATAATGACAGTGTGTACGCGAAGGATCACTTCACTACTTTTCACATGCAAATAGCACACAGCGACGTTTCTACATGATAGAAACTAAAAGTCTCTCTCACTCAAATTATTCATTTTTTTTTTGTGTGTGTGTGTATTTCCTGGAGTGTATCTGCCTGGAAGGAAGTCTCATTCTGGAATGTTGTAGCGAATCAGCTTGAGGAGTGTTTAAAACCCTTGGCTCGTCAGAGAGCCCAAATGTACAGCAGACACGTCTGCAGGGCAGAGGCATTAAATAGGCAGGAAAGAGGCATGACATGGGAAATGCTCCATATTGTTTGTCCAGATTTGTAAAGCTCAGTTGGTTTAACCTCAAGCAGCCAATATATAAGCTGTGGAATAGAAGTCAAGGGAGGCTTGATAAACTACTGGAACAAGTGTACCCTATCTAGACTTGGCATGAAATGTTACCCTATTCCCTATATAGTGCACTACTTTAGACCAGAAACCTATGGAACCCTATTCCCTACATAGTGCACTACTTTAGACCAGAGCCCTATGGAACCCTATTCCCTACATAGTGCACTACTTTAGACCAGAGCCCTATGGAACCCTATTCCATATATATAGTGCACTACTTTAGACCGGAGCCCTATGGAATCCTATTCCCTAAATAGAGTGCACTACTTTAGACCAGAGCCCTATGGAACCCTATTCCCTATATATCGTGCACTACTTTAGACCAGGGTTCATTAAATATGCCATTACTTTGAGTTGATACTGTAACCAAAGCCTCCGTTGAGGTTTTTATAGACATCCCTCAGTCTAGTAACTGCCTTGCTGCTGACTCTAACAGCCTCAGTCTAGTAACTTCCTTGCTGCTGACTCTAACAGCCTCAGTCTAGTAACTGCCTTGCTGCTGACTCTAACAGCCTCAGTCTAGTAACTGCCTTGCTGCTGACTCTCACAGCCTCAGTCTAGTAACTGCCTTGCTGCTGACTCTAACAGCCTCAGTCTAGTAACTGCCTTGATGCTGACTATAATGGCAAGTATAGGTGGATGGTATTCAGCCACACAGCCTCAGTCTAGTAACTGCCTTGCTGCTGACTCTAACAGCCTCAGTCTAGTAACTGCCTTGCTGCTGACTCTAACAGCCTCAGTCTAGTAACTGCCTTGATGCTGACTATAATGGCAAGTATAGGTGGATGGTATTCAGCCACACCCGGGGTGTGATACACTTGACAAAAGGAATACGGTTCGCCACAAATATTTGATAGAATGGCCTGTGGCCATGTAGATGAGCAGCTTCCTGGGTAGGACTGATCCAGGCGAGAATCCCAAATGGCACCCTTTTCCCTGTGCGCTCCGGTTCAAAGTAGTGCACAATGTAGGGAATTAGGGTGCCTTTTTGGGACGCACCCCAGAAAGTACGCCCACTCTCTCTCTCAGAACCGCATTTACAGGCTGTGAAGACTTGACTGAGGAGGAATTAATGCTTTTGTGGTTTGGTTGGTTTGTTGCTCAATAAGAAGAAGCATTTCTCAAATAGAGTTTTGTAGTTTCTTGTTTGGTGTCACTCCTACATGACGTTCTGTATTATACCAACAGTGGATATTGATTGTGTATCACAGGACAGGAGATATTGATTGTGTATCACAGAACAGGAGATATTGATTGTGTATCACAGGACAGGAGATATTGATTGTGTATCACAGGACAGGAGATATTGATTGTGTATCACAGAACAGGAGATATTGATTGTGTATCACAGGACAGGAGATATTGATTGTGTATCACAGGACAGGAGATATTGATTGTGTATCACAGGACAGTGGATATTGATTGTGTATCACAGGACAGGAGATATTGATTGTGTATCACAGGACAGGAGATATTGATTGTGTATCACAGGACAGGAGATATTGATTGTGTATCACAGGACAGTAGATATTGTGTATCACAGAACAGGAGATATTGATTGTGTATCACAGGACAGGAGATATTGATTGTGTATCACAGGACAGGAGATATTGATTGTGTATCACAGGACAGGAGATATTGATTGTGTATCACAGGACAGGAGATATTGATTGTGTATCACAGGACAGGAGATATTGATTGTGTATCACAGAACAGGAGATATTGATTGTGTATCACAGGACAGGAGATATTGATTGTGTATCACAGGACAGGAGATATTGATTGTGTATCACAGGACAGGAGATATTGATTGTGTATCACAGGACAGGAGATATTGATTGTGTATCACAGGACAGGAGATATTGATTGTGTATCACAGAACAGGAGATATTGATTGTGTATCACAGGACAGGAGATATTGATTGTGTATCACAGAACAGTAGATATTGATTGTGTATCACAGAACAGGAGATATTGATTGTGTATCACAGGACAGGAGATATTGATTGTGTATCACAGGACAGGAGATATTGATTGTGTATCACAGAACAGTGGATATTGATTGTGTATCACAGGACAGGAGATATTGATTGTGTATCACAGAACAGGAGATATTGATTGTGTATCACAGGACAGGAGATATTGATTGTGTATCACAGGACAGGAGATATTGATTGTGTATCACAGGACAGGAGATATTGATTGTGTATCACAGAACAGTAGATATTGATTGTGTATCACAGAACAGGAGATATTGATTGTGTATCATAGGACAGGAGATATTGATTGTGTATCACAGGACAGGAGATATTGATTGTGTATCACAGGACAGGAGATATTGATTGTGTATCACAGGACAGGAGATATTGATTGTGTATCACAGGACAGGAGATATTGATTGTGTATCACAGAACAGTAGATATTGTGTATCACAGGACAGGAGATATTGATTGTGTATCACAGAACAGTAGATATTGTGTATCACAGGACAGGAGATATTGATTGTGTATCACAGAACAGTAGATATTGTGTATCACAGGACAGGAGATATTGATTGTGTATCACAGAACAGTAGATATTGTGTATCACAGGACAGGAGATATTGATTGTGTATCACAGGACAGTAGATATTGTGTATCACAGGACAGGAGATATTGATTGTGTATCACAGGACAGGAGATATTGATTGTGTATCACAGAACAGGAGATATTGATTGTGTATCACAGAACAGTAGATATTGTGTATCACAGGACAGGAGATATTGATTGTGTATCACAGGACAGGAGATATTGATTGTGTATCACAGAACAGTGGATATTGATTGTGTATCACAGAACAGTGGATATTGATTGTGTATCACAGGACAGGAGATATTGATTGTGTATCACAGGACAGGAGATATTGATTGTGTATCACAGGACAGGAGATATTGATTGTGTATCACAGGACAGGAGATATTGATTGTGTATCACAGAACAGGAGATATTGATTGTGTATCACAGAACAGGAGATATTGATTGTGTATCACAGGACAGGAGATATTGATTGTGTATCACAGAACAGGAGATATTGATTGTGTATCACAGAACAGTAGATATTGATTGTGTATCACAGGACAGGAGATATTGATTGTGTATCACAGGACAGGAGATATTGATTGTGTATCACAGAACAGTGGATATTGATTGTGTATCACAGGACAGGAGATATTGATTGTGTATCACAGAACAGTGGATATTGATTGTGTATCACAGGACAGGAGATATTGATTGTGTATCACAGAACAGTGGATATTGATTGTGTATCACAGAACAGTGGATATTGATTGTGTATCACAGGACAGGAGATATTGATTGTGTATCACAGAACAGTGGATATTGATTGTGTATCACAGGACAGGAGATATTGATTGTGTATCACAGAACAGTGGATATTGATTGTGTATCACAGAACAGTGGATATTGATTGTGTATCACAGAACAGGAGATATTGATTGTGTATCACAGAACAGGAGATATTGATTGTGTATCACAGAACAGGAGATATTGATTGTGTATCACAGGACAGGAGATATTGATTGTGTATCACAGAACAGTAGATATTGATTGTGTATCACAGGACAGGAGATATTGATTGTGTATCACAGGACAGGAGATATTGATTGTGTATCACAGAACAGTAGATATTGATTGTGTATCACAGGACAGGAGATATTGATTGTGTATCACAGAACAGGAGATATTGATTGTGTATCACAGAACAGGAGATATTGATTGTGTATCACAGAACAGTAGATATTGATTGTGTATCACAGAACAGGAGATATTGATTGTGTATCACAGGACAGGAGATATTGATTGTGTATCACAGGACAGGAGATATTGATTGTGTATCACAGAACAGTAGATATTGATTGTGTATCACAGAACAGGAGATATTGATTGTGTATCACAGGACAGGAGATATTGATTGTGTATCACAGAACAGGAGATATTGATTGTGTATCACAGAACAGGAGATATTGATTGTGTATCACAGAACAGGAGATATTGATTGTGTATCACAGAACAGTAGATATTGTTTTGTTTAATTCAGAAGAGGTAGGATAAAAAAAACAACAACAACGTTAACCACAGTATTTACAGCATCAGACTTATTCCACAGGTTACCTAGCGTGTAACGCTCACATTTAGCTGTGTCTCCTCTAGTTCTTCTTCTAGCTTCTTGATCAGCTTAGCACAAATGATTGTCTGGAATGTAAACGGAATGGTATTTAACACATTCAATTCCAGCCATTATTACGAGCCGTCCTCCCCTCAGCAGCCTCCAGTGGAAGAATCTGTACCACACACTACTACACCAATATACAACGTGTATATAATAAACAATATTGTTGTTATGTAACAAATGTGTTTTAAAAGTACCATGTAAAATGCCATTTAAAAAAAAAAAACGTATCATTTTTTTTTCTCTCTCAAAAAAACACACTACTCCTCCAAGACATCATTATGGTCCCAGTCTCTCTGACAGTAATGAGCTGTTTGAAGGTGTTGGTAATTCCTGGTTGTGTCCTCAACGGCACCCTATTCCCTATATAGTGCTCTACTTTTGATCAGGACCCCGTAGGTGGCCCATACGGGGGCTCTGGTCAAAAGAAGTGCACTACATAGGGAATAGGGTGCCGTTGGGGACGCAATCGTTATCTGTGGTAATTCCTATCTGGTGTAGGTGGGTATTACTGTAATGGCATGTCAATGCAGAGACATGGAAATGAATGTGTGAAAACACAGCAGAAATAGCTTCGGTAAGCAGTTAAGCTTCTCTGTTCTTCAAGGTAATTTGAAATTGCACGGATTTGGGTCGTTAAAGTATTTATAAACAGATTAAAAATGTTTAGATGTCAACGCTGAAATCTAATTTCATGTTTAAACTTTAAAGGACTGAAATTCTGTCATGAAATGTTCCCAGAAATAGAGCTACTGTTCTTGACCCAGTTTCTTTGCAATGCTAAGCTGACACCTGGCACGGTCTTCAGGTGGTCAATTACTGACCTGGTGAGGTACCAACTCAGGTATATTATGTAACATTAGGCCTCTACTGTAGCTATTGGAGGAAATCAGGCCTGTAGCTATAGGAGTAAATCAGATCTTTAGCTATTGGAGTAAATCAGATCTATAGCTATAGGAGTAAATCAGGCCTGTAGCTATTGGAGTAAATCAGATCTATAGCTATAGGAGTAAATCAGATCTATAGCTATAGGAGTAAATCCGGTCTATAGCTATAGGAGTAAATCGGATCTATAGCTATAGGAGTAAATCAGGCCTGTAGCTATTGGAGTAAATCAGATCTATAGCTATAGGAGTAAATCAGATCTATAGCTATAGGAGTAAATCAGGTCTATAGCTATAGGAGTAAATCAGATCTATAGCTATAGGAGTAAATCAGATCTATAGCTATAGGAGTAAATCAGATCTATAGCTATAGGAGTAAATCAGATCTATAGCTATTGGAGTAAATCAGATCTATAGCTATGGGAGTAAATCAGGCCTATAGGAGTAAATCAGGCCTATAGGAGTAAATCAGGCCTATAGCTATAGGAGTAAATCAGGCCTATAGCAATATGAGTAAATTAGGCCTGAAGCTATGGGAGTAAATCAGGTCTATAGCTTTAGGAGTAAATCAGGTCTATAGCTATAGGAGTAAATCAGGTCTATAGCTATAGGAGTACATCAGATCTATAGCTATAGGAGTAAATCAGATCTATAGCTATAGGAGTAAATCAGGTCTATAGCTATAGGAGTAAATCAGATCTATAGCTATAGGAGTAAATCAGGCCTATAGCTATAGGAGTAAATCAGATCTATAGCTATAGGAGTAAATCAGATCTATAGCTATAGGAGTAAATCAGATCTAAGGCTATAGGAGTAAATCAGATCTATAGCTATAGGAGTAAATCAGATCTATAGCTATAGGAGTAAATCAGATCTAAGGCTATAGGAGTAAATCAGATCTATAGCTATAGGAGTAAATCAGATCTAAGGCTATAGGAGTAAATCAGATCTAAGGCTATAGGAGTAAATCAGATCTAAGGCTATAGGAGTAAATCAGGCCTATAGGAGTAAATCAGGCCTATAGGAGTAAATCAGGCCTATAGCTATAGGAGTAAATCAGATCTATAGCTATAGGAGTAAATCAGGCCTATAGGAGTAAATCAGGCCTATAGCTATAGGAGTAAATCAGATCTATAGCTATAGGAGTAAATCAGATCTATAGCTATAGGAGTAAATCAGATCTAAGGCCATAGGAGTAAATCAGATCTAAGGCTATAGGAGTAAATCAGATCTAAGGCTATAGGAGTAAATCAGATCTAAGGCTATAGGAGTAAATCAGATCTATAGCTATAGGAGTAAATCAGATCTAAGGCTATAGGAGTAAATCAGATCTATAGCTATAGGAGTAAATCAGATCTAAGGCTATAGGAGTAAATCAGATCTAAGGCTATAGGAGTAAATCAGATCTAAGGCTATAGGAGTAAATCAGATCTAAGGCTATAGGAGTAAATCAGATCTAAGGCTATAGGAGTAAATCAGATCTAAGGCTATAGGAGTAAATCAGATCTAAGGCTATAGGAGCAAATCAGATCTAAGGCCATAGGAGTAAATCAGATCTAAGGCCATAGGAGTAAATCAGATCTAAGGTCATAGGAGTAAATCAGATCTAAGGCTATAGGAGTAAATCAGATCTAAGGCCATAGGAGTAAATCAGATCTAAGGCTATAGGAGTAAATCAGATCTAAGGCCATAGGAGTAAATCAGATCTATAGCTATAGGAGTAAATCAGATCTAAGGCTATAGGAGTAAATCAGATCTAAGGCTATAGGAGTAAATCAGATCTAAGGCCATAGGAGTAAATCAGATCTAAGGCTATAGGAGTAAATCAGATCTATAGCTATAGGAGTAAATCAGATCTAAGGCTATAGGATTAAATCAGATCTAAGGCCATAGGAGTAAATCAGATCTAAGGCCATAGGAGTAAATCAGATCTATAGCTATAGGAGTAAATCAGATCTAAGGCTATAGGAGTAAATCAGATCTATAGCTATAGGAGTAAATCAGATCTAAGGCTATAGGAGTAAATCAGATCTATAGCTATAGGAGTAAATCAGATCTAAGGCTATAGGAGTAAATCAGATCTAAGGCTATAGGAGTAAATCAGATCTATAGCTATAGGAGTAAATCAGATCTAAGGCTATAGGAGTAAATCAGATCTATAGCTATAGGAGTAAATCAGATCTATAGCTATAGGAGTAAATCAGATCTATAGCTATAGGAGTAAATCAGATCTAAGGCTATAGTAGAAGAAGTACGTGTCATTTTGAAGAAACATATAAAATGTTCCTCATGTAAAAAAGTTAAATGGTGGTTTTAAAATGACAACCATGGAGAAGTACAATAATTCATGCCTTAAAAATAGAATGGACAACATGCTGATATTTTGTAGTTACATGTTTTGCAGATTTGATCTTTGCAGCAGTGTTTTGCTGCCCTCCAGCGGTCAAATAGGGCATCTCAATGTATAATCTTCATTCAGAGAAAGAGAAAATCTCTGCAAATCATAGTTGAGAAAACATGTCACATGACCAACAGTAGAGAAGCCATTTCGGCCATTGTGGAAACTGGGAAACCCACTAGGCACAGACGTCAATTCAAGGTGAATTCAATTGTTCTGCCTGCGGCTGAGGAACCCTGACCTGTTCACCAGATGTGCTAACTTGTCCCGGACCTGCTTTTTTCGACCATCTCTCTCGCTCTCCCTCCCTTCCTCCCTCTGTCTCTCCCTCACCTGCTGTCTCGACCTCTGAATGCTCAGCTATGAAAAGCCAACTGACATTTACTCCTGAGGCGCTGACCTGTTGCACCCTCTACAACAGCAGTCAGAGTCTCAACTTACTGTTTGTTGACAGTTAGAATAATAGAATACACGAGGTGGAATTTCCAGCAGATTCATAGACGGTTCTAGGAAGAACCCTCCAAAGATAAAAGGGTTCTCGATAGAACCCTTCATAAGGGGTTCTAGGCAGAAAAATATACAGGGGATCCTTTGAGGAACCATACATAGAGGATTATAGATAGAACCCTCTGCAAATGGTTCTACCCAGCAGCAAATGGTTCCCCTATGGGGACAAATCGAATAACCCTGTATGGTTCTACTTATTATCTTTTTTTCTAAGAGTGGATGATGAAGGAATTTGTTTTCATTGTTCATTAGGATCAAAAAATGTTGTGTTTTGTTCCCCGTGCCTCAGTAAAGGCAGCTGGTTTTGTTCCCCGTGCCTCAGTACAGGCAGCTGGTTTTGTTCCCCGTGCCTCAGTAAAGGCAGCTGGTTTTGTTCCCCGTGCTTCAGTACAGGCAGCTGGTTTTGTTCCCCGTGCCTCAGTAAAGGCAGCTGGTTCTTCTCCCCGTGCCTCAGTACAGGCAGCTGGTTTTGCTCCCCGTGTGATACCACTACTATCAGGATTAGCATCACTATGGTCTGTGATACCACTACTATCAGGATTAGCATCACTATGGTCTGTGATACCACTGCTATCAGGATTAGCATCACTATGGTCTGTGATACCACTACTATCAGGATTAGCATCACTATGGTCTGTGATACCACTGCTATCAGGATTAGCATCACTATGGTCTGTGATACCACTGCTATCAGGATTAGCACCACTATGGTCTGTGATACCACTGCTATCAGGATTAGCATCACTATGGTCTGTGATACCACTGCTATCAGGATTAGCATCACTATGGTCTGTGATACCACTGCTATCAGGATTAGCATCACTATGGTCTGTGATACCACTACTATCAGGATTAGCATCACTATGGTCTGTGATACCACTGCTATCAGGATTAGCATCACTATGGTCTGTGATACCACTGCTATCAGGATTAGCATCACTATGGTCTGTGATACCACTACTATCAGGATTAGCATCACTATGGTCTGTGATACCACTGCTATCAGGATTAGCATCACTAGGGTCTGTGATACCACTGCTATCAGGATTAGCATCACTAGGGTCTGTGATACCACTACTATCAGGATTAGCATCACTAGGGTCTGTGATACCACTGCTGTCAGGATTAGCATCACTAGGGTCTGTGATACCACTGCTATCAGGATTAGCATCACTATGGTCTGTGATACCACTGCTATCAGGATTAGCATCACTATGGTCTGTGATACCACTGTTATCAGGATTAGCATCACTAGGGTCTGTGATACCACTGCTATCAGGATTAGCATCACTATGTTCTGTGATACCACTGCTATCAGGATTAGCATCACTATGGTCTGTGATACCACTGCTATCAGGAGTAGCATCACTATGGTCTGTGATACCACTGCTATCAGAATTAGCATCACTAGGGTCTGTGATACCACTGTTATCAGGATTAGCATCACTAGGGTCTGTGATACCACTGCTATCAGGATTAGCATCACTATGGTCTGTGATACCACTGCTATCAGGAGTAGCATCACTATGGTCTGTGATACCACTGCTATCAGGAGTAGCATCACTATGGTCTGTGATACCACTGCTATCAGGATTAGCATCACTATGTTCTGTGATACCACTGCTATCAGGATTAGCATCACTATGGTCTGTGATACCACTGCTATCAGGAGTAGCATCACTATGGTCTGTGATACCACTGCTATCAGGATTAGCATCACTAGGGTCTGTGATACCACTGCTATCAGGATTAGCATCACTATGTTCTGTGATACCACTGCTATCAGGATTAGCATCACTATGGTCTGTGATACCACTGCTATCAGGAGTAGCATCACTATGGTCTGTGATACCACTGCTATCAGGATTAGCATCACTAGGGTCTGTGATACCACTGTTATCAGGATTAGCATCACTAGGGTCTGTGATACCACTGCTATCAGGATTAGCATCACTATGGTCTGTGATACCACTGCTATCAGGAGTAGCATCACTATGGTCTGTGATACCACTGCTATCAGGAGTAGCACCACTATGGGTCCCCCCCACTATGGTGGTGCTACTACCATTGCTATAAGGATACAATATAAACACAACATGTAGTGTTTCATGAGCTGAAATAAAAGATCCCAGACATTTTCCATATTCACAAAAAGCTTATTCCTCTCAAAAGTTGTGCACAAATTTGTTTACATCTTTGTTAGTGAGCATTTCTCATTTGCCATGATAATCCATCCACCTGACAGGTGTGGCATATCAAGCTGATTAAACAGCATGATAATTACACAGGTGCACCTTGTGCTGGGGACAATAAGAGGCCACTCTAAAATATGCGGTTGTGTCCCAACACAATGCCACAGATGTCTCAAGTTTTGAGGAAGTGTACAATTGGCATGCTGACTGCAGGAATGTCCACCAGAGCTGTTGCCAGAGAATTTAATGTTAATTTCTCTACCATAAACCGCCTCCAACGTCGTTTTAGAGAATTTGACAGCACATCCGATTTCTTCACCTACAGGATCGTTTGAGACCAGCCACCAGGACAGCTGATGAAACATGATTATTTCAGTCTGTAATAAAGCCCTTTGTGGGGAAAACTTATTCTGATTGCCTCGGCCTGGCTCCCCAGTGGGTGTGTCAGGCCGAGCCTGCGGCCATGCCAAGTCACGTGAAACCCATAGATTAAGGGGCCTAATTAATTTATTTCAATTGACTGATTTTCTTATATGAACTGTAACTCAGTGAAATCGCTGAAATTGTTGTACGTTGCAGTTATATTTATGTTCAGCATATTTAAGTAAGCATTTCACTATTAGAAATGTAGTATGAACACACAGGTCCAGCAACAGGCACCGAGTCAAACAATACTAACAGACTGCTCCAGTGTCTATGGGGGCGACAGTGTTGATCAAATCAAATCAAATCAAAGTATATTTGTCACGGCGAATAAAACAGGTGTAGACCTTACAGCTCTGTTTCTCCTCTGATACAGGTAACTTCACAGCACCAATGAGAGGAGTCTACTACCTCAAATTCACCTCCATGGGTTGGTTTTGTTGGTGTTGAGTTACTATGGTGGGTTATAGTGGGCTAGTATAGTAGGCTCCAGTGTAAATGTCCTATTCTTGTTCATTGGTTTCTACTGTTACAATATCACATACCTTCTATATGGATTAAGCCCAATGTCATTTAATCAGAGAATAAATTAACTGATTTTAAAACAACAATCATTTTTGCATCACTAGAATAGACGAGAAGCGTCATACAGTACCGTATTTCCTTACTTCCCCACTAGAGAGCAGTGTTGTCAGAAAATAAGTACTTTACAGCAGGTGTTCCCAAACTTTTTCACACGGGGACCCTTTCCCCGCGTTGACCAGCATCACATGTTCCACCCCCTTCCGCACGCACGAAACACGTCTATTCCTATGGGAACTATCGCTGTTCGTGACACAAACTGTTCACATCCCCCCGTTGTTGTTGGTGGAGAGTTTTTTCAGGTTTAAAGCTGATTTCCTGGAATTCTACACGTTATCATGAGGTGCTTATATAAAAAATGTTCCGTTTTAAAGATACTTTCCTTGTAATTCTATACGTTTATTCATGTGATATTTGAGTGACAAAAAAAAAAGGTACAACAATATCTATGGGCTAAAAACATGTTAGCTGACGTGGGCTAGTTGATCTGGACATTTCTGACAAGTTATAAATATCTCTCCGTGGTCTGAAATGACTGACAGGACAAGAGGAAGTGATGATTCACTACCCGATATAGAAATTGCACCTTGTGCATTCTACTATTACAATTTTCAAGTGTCAGTTTAAAGGAGGACTGAGTTCTGCAGGTCCCCCCTGCCGGCTCGGTTTGGGAACCACTACAGTGTATGTAGGCTACTTTGTAACAAGACCCTTCTGAGAGATTTGTTCCCAGGATTAGGCTGTAATAAATATATCCCCTCACTTTATTTCCAACAGCCCATATTGCAATTCAAAGAGAAAGTTGTAGTCCGTTCTCCCTTTAGCCCAAAGACCGGCAGGTGGCGATATCGATGGTTTCATCTTACCATCCAAATGCATTGTACGCAGCTGGCACTACATTCATATCCCCATGGACCTATGCGTACCTAAAACATTCTCCATTCAGGCTGCAAAGGTATCGATCTCCTACTTAACTAGATGTATTGGCGAGGAGGGGATTTCTTCTGAAAATATGCTTACTTTGTGTGTGAGACGCCATTTTACACCACCATGCTAATGGCTAATGCTACTTCCTGATGTTACTGCTGCATTCAGTAATCAGACTGCTGCATTCAGTAATCAGACTGCTGCATTCAGTAATCAGACTGCTGCATTCAGTAAACAGACTGCTGCAATCTGATTGACTGAAACCACAATATGTCACATCTGGGACTAGCATTCCTAGGCATTAGCCCCTCTAGCATGGTGGTGAAAAATTGTGTTTCATAAAGAAAGTACACATATTTCCCCAGTTCCCCCCCCCCCCCCACCCCCTCCTTCTCGACAATAAATCTAGTTAAGGAGGAAATCAACGCCTTTGCAGCCTGAAGATGGAGAATGTTTTAGGTAAAGCCGGTCCACGGGAGGATATGTGAATATTGCAGGCTGCATACAATGTGTTTTGACGGTAAAAGGGAAAGGACTCAATATCGCCATCTGCCAGCCTTTGGGCTACTCTCGTTTTGAAACACAACATCGTTTAATCTCATCAATGGGACTGACACCCAGAGGTGTAAACTACTCAAAGTAAAACATACTTTTAAGTCGTTTTTTCGGGGGGGGTATCTGTACTTTATCTACATTTTTGACTACTTTTGCTTCACTATAGACAGTAATGTAACTTTTTACTGCATACATTTTCTCTGACACCCAAACGTATTCGTAACATTTTGAATGCTTGGCATTTATCAAGAGGACATCCCCGGTCATCCCTATATTTGCTATAGGCGTTTCTATTGTCTCTTTCCTCTCCCCGTGGAACAGCCGTAGCGGGACAGAGGAATGTGTTCATTCTAGTCGAACGACGGCAGGAGAGCGCAACGGTTGGATACAGATAACTGATGTTCAGGTAAGAACGATACGCACTAACAAATAGGCATGTTACATGTTTATAATTTCATGATAAATGTTTTTATATGGCACTTTAAAGAGTCTTATGTGTATGTGTTTATACCCTGGTCATCTAACGCATAGCGTTATTTTGCTACATCGAAAGTTTGACCTTTGATGTAAAGGCTAACAATGTTTCAACTTTCGTAACTGTTTGCTCGTTTTCTTTTCGGTCATTTTGGCCTTTCAGTAGGTGTCCGTGTTAACACTGATCAGTCTAATGATCTAATACGCTTGTTCAAATTGAATAACAGAATATTAGTTTCAATTTCTCAAGTTCTTCATTCTGATCCACTCGTTTAATTGAATAGAAAGCTGTTTTACATTTTACACATTTTCTACACTGTAAATTGTAGATTTTGATATCGTTTTTCCAATTTTGCAATTTATCTTTATTCGTTGGGTGAGGGGAGGGGGGGGGGGGGTAAAATATTGATGTGGCTGGGAGAAACGGGGTAATTTCTAAATATGTGGTTGAAGTGGACGCTACCACTTCAGTTCGGGGTAGAATAGCCTTGTCTACACTATACAATAAAGTGGAACATTTTAATGTGGCCCTTGGAGGCGAAGTCACACACACACACACACACACACACACACACACACACACACACACACAACTAGCGCTCCCCAAGGCAATGCGATAGGCTACCATTATAACGGCAGTGGTGCGTTGTCAGGACACCGAATGAAGTTACATCTTGGTAATGTCACAGACTACTAGAAACATGGGAGTTGCGTGCATCAGACCCTACAGGCTACAATGTTATCCTCAATCCCCTGCGTATACCAACACCTTGCATAGACAGTCTTAACAGCTAGTCATTTACTAATCTGTTCGTAATGGTATGTTGTTTTATGTACACGTTCAAATGAAGTAGCCTCGTAGGATTATTGTCTTGCGTCGAGAAGGATTGCACGTCCCGGTCGGGCTCATTGGCTGCTCTCGGACGCCTGTGATGGACACCTTTGCAACTTGCATAGCTACGGGGCGTGGGTTCTGGTAAAGCCCGGTCTGAGAGAGCAATTTTACGGTCCATTATTACAAGTAGACAGACTACTGTTCACCATATAGAGAGACTAGTGTCTACTCTAGACTACTGTTCACCATTTAGAGACTAGTGTCTACTCTAGACTACTGTTCACCATATAGAGACTAGTGTCTACTCTAGACTACTGTTCACCATATAGAGAATAGTGTCTACTCTAGACTACTGTTCCCCATATAGAGAGACTAGTGTCTACTCTAGACTACTGTTCACCATATAGAGACTAGTGTCTACTCTAGACTACTGTTCACCATATAGAGACTAGTGTCTACTCTAGACTACTGTTCACCATATAGAGACTAGTGTCTACTCTAGACTACTGTTCACCATATAGAGACTAGTGTCTACTCTAGACTACTGTTCACCATATAGAGAATAGTGTCTACTCTAGACTACTGTTCACCATATAGAGAATAGTGTCTACTCTAGACTACTGTTCACCATATAGAGAGACTAGTGTCTACTCTAGACTACTGTTCACCATATAGAGACTAGTGTCTACTCTAGACTACTGTTCACCATATAGAGACTAGTGTCTACTCTAGACTACTGTTCACCATATAGAGAATAGTGTCTACTCTAGACTACTGTTCCCCATATAGAGAATAGTGTCTACTCTAGACTACTGTTCACCATATAGAGAATAGTGTCTACTCTAGACTACTGTTCCCCATATAGAGACTAGTGTCTACTCTAGACTACTGTTCACCATATAGAGAATAGTGTCTACTCTAGACTACTGTTCCCCATATAGAGAGACTAGTGTCTACTCTAGACTACTGTTCACCATATAGAGAATAGTGTCTACTCTAGACTACTGTTCACCATATAGAGAATAGTGTCTACTCTAGACTACTGTTCCCCATATAGAGAGACTAGTGTCTACTCTAGACTACTGTTCACCATATAGAGAATAGTGTCTACTCTAGACTACTGTTCCCCATATAGAGAGACTAGTGTCTACTCTAGACTACTGTTCCCCATATAGAGACTAGTGTCTACTCTAGACTACTGTTCCCCATATAGAGACTAGTGTCTACTCTAGACTACTGTTCACCATTTAGAGACTAGTGTCTACTCTAGACTACTGTTCCCCATATAGAGACTAGTGTCTACTCTAGACTACTGTTCACCATATAGAGACTAGTGTCTACTCTAGACTACTGTTCCCCATATAGAGACTAGTGTCTACTCTAGACTACTGTTCACCATATAGAGACTAGTGTCTACTCTAGACTACTGTTCACCATATAGAGACTAGTGTCTACTCTAGACTACTGTTCACCATATAGAGAATAGTGTCTACTCTAGACTACTGTTCCCCATATAGAGAGACTAGTGTCTACTCTAGACTACTGTTCACCATATAGAGACTAGTGTCTACTCTAGACTACTGTTCACCATATAGAGACTAGTGTCTACTCTAGACTACTGTTCACCATATAGAGACTAGTGTCTACTCTAGACTACTGTTCACCATATAGAGACTAGTGTCTACTCTAGACTACTGTTCACCATATAGAGACTAGTGTCTACTCTAGACTACTGTTCACCATATAGAGAATAGTGTCTACTCTAGACTACTGTTCACCATATAGAGAGACTAGTGTCTACTCTAGACTACTGTTCACCATATAGAGACTAGTGTCTACTCTAGACTACTGTTCACCATATAGAGACTAGTGTCTACTCTAGACTACTGTTCACCATATAGAGAATAGTGTCTACTCTAGACTACTGTTCCCCATATAGAGAATAGTGTCTACTCTAGACTACTGTTCACCATATAGAGAATAGTGTCTACTCTAGACTACTGTTCCCCATATAGAGACTAGTGTCTACTCTAGACTACTGTTCACCATATAGAGAATAGTGTCTACTCTAGACTACTGTTCCCCATATAGAGAGACTAGTGTCTACTCTAGACTACTGTTCACCATATAGAGAATAGTGTCTACTCTAGACTACTGTTCACCATATAGAGAATAGTGTCTACTCTAGACTACTGTTCCCCATATAGAGAGACTAGTGTCTACTCTAGACTACTGTTCACCATATAGAGAATAGTGTCTACTCTAGACTACTGTTCCCCATATAGAGAGACTAGTGTCTACTCTAGACTACTGTTCCCCATATAGAGACTAGTGTCTACTCTAGACTACTGTTCCCCATATAGAGACTAGTGTCTACTCTAGACTACTGTTCACCATTTAGAGACTAGTGTCTACTCTAGACTACTGTTCCCCATATAGAGACTAGTGTCTACTCTAGACTACTGTTCACCATATAGAGACTAGTGTCTACTCTAGACTACTGTTCCCCATATAGAGACTAGTGTCTACTCTAGACTACTGTTCACCATATAGAGACTAGTGTCTACTCTAGACTACTGTTCACCATATAGAGACTAGTGTCTACTCTAGACTACTGTTCACCATATAGAGAATAGTGTCTACTCTAGACTACTGTTCACCATATAGAGACTAGTGTCTACTCTAGACTACTGTTCCCCATATAGAGACTAGTGTCTACTCTAGACTACTGTTCCCCATATAGAGAGACTAGTGTCTACTCTAGACTACTGTTCCCCATATAGAGACTAGTGTCTACTCTAGACTACTGTTCCCCATATAGAGACTAGTGTCTACTCTAGACTACTGTTCCCCATATAGAGACTAGTGTCTACTCTAGACTACTGTTCCCCATATAGAGACTAGTGTCTACTCTAGACTACTGTTCCCCATATAGAGAATAGTGTCTACTCTAGACTACTGTTCACCATATAGAGACTAGTGTCTACTCTAGACTACTGTTCCCCATATAGAGACTAGTGTCTACTCTAGACTACTGTTCCCCATATAGAGAGACTAGTGTCTACTCTAGACTACTGTTCCCCATATAGAGACTAGTGTCTACTCTAGACTACTGTTCCCCATATAGAGACTAGTGTCTACTCTAGACTACTGTTCCCCATATAGAGACTAGTGTCTACTCTAGACTACTGTTCCCCATATAGAGACTAGTGTCTACTCTAGACTACTGTTCCCCATATAGAGACTAGTGTCTACTCTAGACTACTGTTCCCCATATAGAGACTAGTGTCTACTCTAGACTACTGTTCCCCATATAGAGACTAGTGTCTACTCTAGACTACTGTTCACCATATAGAGACTAGTGTCTACTCTAGACTACTGTTCCCCATATAGAGACTAGTGTCTACTCTAGACTACTGTTCCCCATATAGAGACTAGTGTCTACTCTAGACTACTGTTCCCCATATAGAGACTAGTGTCTACTCTAGACTACTGTTCCCCATATAGAGACTAGTGTCTACTCTAGACTACTGTTCCCCATATAGAGAATAGTGTCTACTCTAGACTACTGTTCCCCATATAGAGACTAGTGTCTACTCTAGACTACTGTTCCCCATATAGAGACTAGTGTCTACTCTAGACTACTGTTCCCCATATAGAGACTAGTGTCTACTCTAGACTACTGTTCCCCATATAGAGACTAGTGTCTACTCTAGACTACTGTTCCCCATATAGAGAATAGTGTCTACTCTAGACTACTGTTCCCCATATAGAGAATAGTGTCTACTCTAGACTACTGTTCACCATATAGAGACTAGTGTCTACTCTAGACTACTGTTCCCCATATAGAGAATAGTGTCTACTCTAGACTACTGTTCCCCATATAGAGAGACTAGTGTCTACTCTAGACTACTGTTCCCCATATAGAGACTAGTGTCTACTCTAGACTACTGTTCCCCATATAGAGAATAGTGTCTACTCTAGACTACTGTTCCCCATATAGAGACTAGTGTCTACTCTAGACTACTGTTCCCCATATAGAGAGACTAGTGTCTACTCTAGACTACTGTTCCCCATATAGAGAGACTAGTGTCTACTCTAGACTACTGTTCACCATATAGAGACTAGTGTCTACTCTAGACTACTGTTCACCATATAGAGAGACTAGTGTCTACTCTAGACTACTGTTCCCCATATAGAGACTAGTGTCTACTCTAGACTACTGTTCCCCATATAGAGACTAGTGTCTACTCTAGACTACTGTTCCCCATATATAGAGACTAGTGTCTACTCTAGACTACTGTTCACCATATAGAGAATAGTGTCTACTCTAGACTACTGTTCACCATATAGAGACTAGTGTCTACTCTAGACTACTGTTCCCCATATAGAGACTAGTGTCTACTCTAGACTACTGTTCACCATATAGAGAATAGTGTCTACTCTAGACTACTGTTCCCCATATAGAGAATAGTGTCTACTCTAGACTACTGTTCCCCATATAGAGACTAGTGTCTACTCTAGACTACTGTTCCCCATATAGAGACTAGTGTCTACTCTAGACTACTGTTCCCCATATAGAGACTAGTGTCTACTCTAGACTACTGTTCCCCATATAGAGACTAGTGTCTACTCTAGACTACTGTTCCCCATATAGAGACTAGTGTCTACTCTAGACTACTGTTCACCATATAGAGACTAGTGTCTACTCTAGACTACTGTTCCCCATATAGAGACTAGTGTCTACTCTAGACTACTGTTCACCATATAGAGACTAGTGTCTACTCTAGACTACTGTTCCCCATATAGAGACTAGTGTCTACTCTAGACTACTGTTCACCATATAGAGACTAGTGTCTACTCTAGACTACTGTTCCCCATATAGAGAATAGTGTCTACTCTAGACTACTGTTCCCCATATAGAGAATAGTGTCTACTCTAGACTACTGTTCCCCATATAGAGACTAGTGTCTACTCTAGACTACTGTTCACCATATAGAGACTAGTGTCTACTCTAGACTACTGTTCCCCATATAGAGACTAGTGTCTACTCTAGACTACTGTTCCCCATATAGAGAATAGTGTCTACTCTAGACTACTGTTCCCCATATAGAGAATAGTGTCTACTCTAGACTACTGTTCCCCATATAGAGACTAGTGTCTACTCTAGACTACTGTTCACCATATAGAGACTAGTGTCTACTCTAGACTACTGTTCACCATATAGAGACTAGTGTCTACTCTAGACTACTGTTCACCATATAGAGACTAGTGTCTACTCTAGACTACTGTTCACCATATAGAGAATAGTGTCTACTCTAGACTACTGTTCCCCATATAGAGACTAGTGTCTACTCTAGACTACTGTTCCCCATATAGAGACTAGTGTCTACTCTAGACTACTGTTCCCCATATATAGAGACTAGTGTCTACTCTAGACTACTGTTCCCCATATAGAGACTAGTGTCTACTCTAGACTACTGTTCCCCATATAGAGACTAGTGTCTACTCTAGACTACTGTTCACCATATAGAGACTAGTGTCTACTCTAGACTACTGTTCCCCATATAGGGACTAGTGTCTACTCTAGACTACTGTTCCCCATATAGAGACTAGTGTCTACTCTAGACTACTGTTCCCCATATAGAGACTAGTGTCTACTCTAGACTACTGTTCACCATATAGAGACTAGTGTCTACTCTAGACTACTGTTCCCCATATAGAGACTAGTGTCTACTCTAGACTACTGTTCCCCATATAGAGACTAGTGTCTACTCTAGACTACTGTTCCCCATATAGAGACTAGTGTCTACTCTAGACTACTGTTCCCCATATAGAGACTAGTGTCTACTCTAGACTACTGTTCCCCATATAGAGACTAGTGTCTACTCTAGACTACTGTTCACCATATAGAGACTAGTGTCTACTCTAGACTACTGTTCACCATATAGAGACTAGTGTCTACTCTAGACTACTGTTCCCCATATAGAGAATAGTGTCTACTCTAGACTACTGTTCCCCATATAGAGAATAGTGTCTACTCTAGACTACTGTTCCCCATATAGAGACTAGTGTCTACTCTAGACTACTGTTCCCCATATATAGAGACTAGTGTCTACTCTAGACTACTGTTCCCCATATAGAGACTAGTGTCTACTCTAGACTACTGTTCACCATATAGAGACTAGTGTCTACTCTAGACTACTGTTCCCCATATAGAGAATAGTGTCTACTCTAGACTACTGTTCACCATATAGAGAATAGTGTCTACTCTAGACTACTGTTCACCATATAGAGAATAGTGTCTACTCTAGACTACTGTTCCCCATATAGAGACTAGTGTCTACTCTAGACTACTGTTCCCCATATATAGAGACTAGTGTCTACTCTAGACTACTGTTCCCCATATAGAGAATAGTGTCTACTCTAGACTACTGTTCACCATATAGAGAATAGTGTCTACTCTAGACTACTGTTCACCATATAGAGACTAGTGTCTACTCTAGACTACTGTTCCCCATATATAGAGACTAGTGTCTACTCTAGACTACTGTTCCCCATATAGAGAATAGTGTCTACTCTAGACTACTGTTCCCCATATAGAGAATAGTGTCTACTCTAGACTACTGTTCACCATATAGAGAGACTAGTGTCTACTCTAGACTACTGTTCACCATATAGAGAATAGTGTCTACTCTAGACTACTGTTCCCCATATAGAGACTAGTGTCTACTCTAGACTACTGTTCCCCATATATAGAGACTAGTGTCTACTCTAGACTACTGTTCCCCATATAGAGACTAGTGTCTACTCTAGACTACTGTTCCCCATATAGAGACTAGTGTCTACTCTAGACTACTGTTCCCCATATAGAGAATAGTGTCTACTCTAGACTACTGTTCACCATATAGAGACTAGTGTCTACTCTAGACTACTGTTCCCCATATAGAGACTAGTGTCTACTCTAGACTACTGTTCCCCATATAGAGACTAGTGTCTACTCTAGACTACTGTTCCCCATATAGAGACTAGTGTCTACTCTAGACTACTGTTCACCATATAGAGAATAGTGTCTACTCTAGACTACTGTTCACCATATAGAGACTAGTGTCTACTCTAGACTACTGTTCCCCATATATAGAGACTAGTGTCTACTCTAGACTACTGTTCACCATATAGAGAATAGTGTCTACTCTAGACTACTGTTCACCATATAGAGAGACTAGTGTCTACTCTAGACTACTGTTCACCATATAGAGAATAGTGTCTACTCTAGACTACTGTTCCCCATATAGAGAATAGTGTCTACTCTAGACTACTGTTCCCCATATAGAGACTAGTGTCTACTCTAGACTACTGTTCCCCATATAGAGAATAGTGTCTACTCTAGACTACTGTTCCCCATATAGAGAGCATCTCTTTCGGTTATTGAAGTACGGTGAAGTGGATTTACACCCATTAATGGAATTCCGGTATTGGATTTAAATAATGGGTCCCTGATCTGTTCTACACAGAAATGCATAATTATGGATATGAATGTCATTGGGCACATGTTTGGACATCACAGCGCAGCACAGTACAGCACAGTAGAGTAGAGTACAATAGAGTGCAGTAGAGTAGAGTACAGTAGAGTACAGTAGATTACAGTGCAGTAGAGTAGAGTACAGTACAGTAGAGTACAGTACAGCACAGCAGAGTAGAGTGCAGTAGAGTAGAGTACAGTAGAGTACAGTAGATTTCAGTGCAGTAGAGTACAGTAGAGTACAGTAGATTACAGTGCAGTAGAGTACAGTACAGTAGAGTACAGTAGAGTACAGTGCAGTACAGCACAGCAGAGTAGAGTACAGTACAGTATAGTATAGTACAGTACAGTATAGTATAGTATAGTATAGTATAGTATAGTACAGTACAGTATAGTATAGTATAGTATAGTATAGTATAGTACAGTACAGTGCAGTAGAGTACAGTACAGTACAGTACAGTACAGCACAGCAGAGTAGAGTACAGTAGATTACAGTGCAGTAGAGTACAGTAGAGTACAGTGCAGTAGAGTACAGTACAGCACAGCAGAGTAGAGTACAGTAGATTACAGTGCAGTACAGTGCAGTAGAGTACAGTACAGTAGAGTACAGTACAGCACAGCAGAGTAGAGTACAGTAGATTACAGTGCAGTAGAGTACAGTAGAGTACAGTGGAGTAGAGTACAGTAGAGTACAGCACAGCAGAGTAGAGTACAGTAGAGTACAGCACAGCAGAGTAGAGTACAGTAGAGTACAGTAGAGTACAGTGCAGTAGAGTACAGTAGAGTACAGTACAGTACAGTACAGCAGAGTAGAGTACAGTAGATTTCAGTGCAGTAGAGTACAGTAGAGTACAGTACAAAAGGTCTTGCTCATCGCACATCGGCTACCGAGAGCTTCACAGTCATCCAGAACAGCTGGTGCTCTCATGCATGCTTCAGTGTTGCTTGCCTCAAAGCGACCATAAAAGGCATTTAGCTCGTCTGGTAGACTCGCGTCACTGGGCAGCTCGCGGCTGGGTTTCCTTTTTTAGTCCGTAATAGTTTTCAAGCCCTGCCACATCCGACGAGCGTCAGAGCTGGTGTTGTAGGATTCAATCTTAATCCTGTATTGACGCTTTGCTTGTTTGATGGTTCGCCTGAGGGCATAGCAGGATTTATTACAAGCTTCCGGGTTAGGGCTTTGTTGACACAGGACTTATGGGTTAGGGCTGGAGTGGATTTCAGAAGAAATGGCTTGTGGGTTAGGGCTGGGGTGAATATCAGAAGAAGTGGCTTGTGGGAGACCAAAGCACTGCACAACACATTCTATTTTACAGCAAAGACTGCAGCAAAAGTGAACTCCTTTGTCGGCGACTCTTCCGTCCGATTGGCTGGGGAATGGCTGGCTCACGGAGAAACTCCTTTTTTTAGGTCACGTTATTATACAGTATATTAAGTTCATAATGGGGCGGCAGCGTAGCCTAGTGGTTAGAGCGTTGGACTAGTAACCGGAAGGTTGCAAGTTCAAACCCCCGAGCTGACAGGCAGTTAACCCACTGTTCCTAGGCCGTCATTGAAAATAAGAATTTGTTCTTAACTGACTTGCCTAGTTAAATAAAGGTAAAATAAAAAATATTTCACACCTTGATTTTTCTTATTTTTCAAGCAAAGGTCTTTTTTAGGGAGCCTAGCCCGCCAGCTGAACTGAAGCTAATGCCTTAAGACTGTGTGACATAGGAGGAAGCAGAGTATGAACAAATTCACTGTCCTTTTAACCAAATTCAATGTCCTTTTAACCAAATTCACTGTCCTTTTAACCAAACTCACTGTCCTTTTAACCAAATTCACCGTCCTTTTAACCAAACTCACTGTCCTTTTAACCAAACTCACTGTCCTTTTAACCAAATTCACCGTCCTTTTAACCAAATTCACCGTCCTTTTAACCAAATTCACCGTCCTTTTAACCAAACTCACTGTCCTTTTAACCAAACTCACTGTCCTTTTAACCAAACCGAATTTTAACCAAATTCACCGTCCTTTTAACCAAGTTCACTGTCCTTTTAACCAAATTCACTGTCCTTTTAACCAAGTTCACTGTCCTTTTAACCAAGTTCACTGTCCTTTTAACCAAATTCACTGTCCTTTTAACCAAATTCACCGTCCTTTTAACCAAATTCACCGTCCTTTTAACTAAACTCACTGTCCTTTTAACTAAACTCACTGTCCTTTTAACCAAGTTCACTGTCCTTTTAACCAAATTCACCGTCCTTTTAACCAAACTCTCTGCCATTTTAACCAAATTCAAGCAGAAACTCACCCCCAATCTGAATGAACATTTCTTAGGACTTTGCTAGAAAAAAACAATAGACAGGGAAACACAGCCAGACTCTTATCTAATCAACTCAATTTAAATGATAGGAGCGCACCTCTGTGTCGCTCCTCTTTGAACTCTCCGCTGTCCAATGAACAATATAACAGTTTCCTGTAACAATAAATCCATTGTACTTACAGTACAATATAACATACACATTCCTAGCTCTTTATGAAACATGACAATTTCATTCGGGGCGGCAGGGTAGCCTAGTGGTTAGAGAGTTGGACTAGTAACCGGAAGGTTGCGAGTTCAAACCCCCGAGCTGACAAGGTACAAATCTGTCGTTCTGCCCCTGAACAGGCAGTTAACCCACTGTTCCCAGGCCGTCATTGAAAATAAGAATTTGTTCTTAACTGACTTGCCTGGTTAAATAAAGGTAAAAATAAAAAAATAAAAAATTCACACGGTAACATTAATTGACCAATCCCTGTACCTGAACACAGCCCATCTGTAAATAGCACACCCAACTACCTCATCCCCATATTATTACTTACCCTCTTGTTCTTTTGCACCCCAGTACCTCTACTTGCACATCATCATCTGCACATATATCACTCCAGTGTTAATGCTAATTTGTATTTATTTTCGCGTCTAGGGCCTATTTGTTGCCTACCTCTCTACTCTTCTACATTTGTCCAC
This sequence comes from Oncorhynchus mykiss, assembly GCF_013265735.2. Classification (NCBI taxonomy): domain Eukaryota; kingdom Metazoa; phylum Chordata; class Actinopteri; order Salmoniformes; family Salmonidae; genus Oncorhynchus; species Oncorhynchus mykiss. The sequence continues at coordinate 5,595,819 of NC_048576.1, read as the reverse complement.
ACTGTACATAGAGTTTTCTATTTTTCTTTTCTATTGTGTTATTGACTGTACGTTTGTTTATGTGTAACTCTGTGTTGTTGTTTTTGTTGCACTGCTTTGCTTTATCTTGGCCAGGTCGCAGTTGTAAATGAGAACTTGTTCTCAACTGGCCTACCTGGTTAAATAAAGGTAAAAAAATAAAAAATAAAAAAACAATTTAGTTGAATCTCTTAAATAGTTTTAAAGTGAAATCCCAATGGTAATGCACATTACATTTCCTTAGTCTTCACACCTCTCCTGGCGTCAGTGACCCCCAGGACTTCCGTAGGGACGTCTCTTCCTCGAGAGATGAGGTGTGTTTGAACCTCGTGATAGTCCACAGACGGTCAGCCACCCAAACAATGTCGTAAATGGTGATTGAGTCATCACTAAGCGCCTGCAAGTCGCCCGTCACGAGTATCACCTTCACTAATTCTCCCACTACAGTCTTTCCAATTATTAAAACAGTCTTTGTACCACGAATTGGAAATGTTGAGATTTTAGTGTGCGCAGAACGGCCGGCTAGGGAAGTGGTTTATACCCACCTACAGACCTACTATATCTAGGCCTACACAGTACCTTCAGTACCTACAGTAATATATTCACACCCCCTTTGACCTGTTCTACATTTTGTTGAGTTACGTTGAGATTTTATGTCACTGACCTACACAGAGTAGCCCATCATGTCAAAGTGTAATTAAAAAATGTATAAAACATTAAAAGCTAAAAATGTCTTGAGTTAATAAGTATTAAGTGTTTTTGCTTTGTCATTATGGGGTATTGTATGTAGATTGGTGAGGGGGGGGAACTATTTAATGGGGGTTAGAAGCTGTCTCTGTGCCTGTCTGAGAGTCGATGCTCCAGTACCGTTTGCCAGACCGTAGCAGAGCGAACAGTCTATGGCTTGGGTGGCTGGAGTCTGCGGCAATTTTTCGGGCCTTCCTCTGACACGCCTGATATAAAGGTCCTGGGTGGCAGGAAGCTCGGCCCTAGTGATGTACTGGACTGTCCGCACCACCCTCTGGTATAGAGGTTCTGGATGGCAGGAAGCTCGGCCCCAGTGATGTACTGGACTGTCCGCGCCACCCTCTGTAGCGCTTTGTGTTCAAGGGCGGTGAATTTGCTCTACCAAGCAGTGATGCAGCCAGTCTAATAGCTCTTGACGGTGCAGCTGTAAAACTTTATGAGGATCCAAGAGCCAAATCTTGATGATAGCGTTGGAGTCGTGCTTGGCCACACAGTCGTGGGTGAACAGGCAGTACAAGAGAAGACTAAGCACGCCCCCCTGAGGGGTCCCCTGTTGTTGCCTACCCTCAGCACCTGTGGCTGGCCCGTCAAGAAGTCCAGGATCCAGTTTCAGAGGGAGGGGTTCAATCCCTGGGTCCCTAGCTTGGTGATGAGCTCGGAGAGGACTATGGTACTGAACACTGAGCTATAGTCCACGTACAGCATTCTCACATAGTTTTTCACCTTCTTGTCCAGATGGGAGAGGGCCATTAATTAATATCTAGGCCTATACAGTACCTTCAGTATGGGATGGGAGAGGGCAGTGTGAAGTGCAATTGATATTGCGTCATCTGTGGATTTCTTGGGGCAGGATATGTGAATTGGAGTGGGTCCAGGGATAATGGTGTTGATGTGTGTCATGACCATTACTTGAAGTAATTATAATAATTATACAGTGCTACAGGGTGATAGTCATTTAGCCAGGTCATCTTGGAGCTCTTGGGAACATGTTGGGATTACAGACAGCTCCTCTTCCTGGGTTTATTATGGATCCCCATTAGTTCCTGCCAAGGTAGCAGCTACTCTTCCTGGGGTTTATTGTGGATCCCCATTAGTTCCTGCCAAGGCAGCAGCTCCTCTTCCTGGGGTTTATTATGGATCCCCATTAGCAGCAGCTACTCTTCCTGGGGTTTATTGTGGATCCCCATTATTTCTTGTCCTCCCCAACTCGGACGACGCTAGGCCAATTGTGTGTCGCCCCACGGACCTCCCGGTCGCGGCCAGGTAAGGTGTTTAAAGGTTGACCATAATATACTGGTAGTTTTAAGGTGTTTAAAGGGTGACCATAATATACTGGTAGTTTTAAGGTGTTTAAAGGGTGACCATAATGTACTGGTAGTTTAAAGGGTGACCATAATGTACTGGTAGTTTAAAGGGTGACCATAATGTACTGGTAGTTTTAAGGTGTTTAAAGGGTGACCATAATATACTGGTAGTTTTAAGGTGTTTAAAGGGTGACCATAATATACTGGTAGTTTAAAGGGTGACCATAGTGTACTGGTAGTTTTAAGGTGTTTAAAGGGTGACCATAATATACTGGTAGTTTAAAGGTGTTTAAATGGTGACCATAGTGTACTGGTAGTTTTAAGGTGTTTAAAGGGTGACCATAATGTACTGGTAGTTTAAAGGGTGACCATAATGTACTGGTAGTTTTAAGGTGTTTAAAGGGTGACCATAATGTACTGGTAGTTTTAAGGTGTTTAAAGGGTGACCATAGTGTACTGGTAGTTGTAAGGTGTTTAAAGGGTGACCATAATGTACTGGTAGTTTAAAGGTGTTTAAATGGTGACCATAGTGTACTGGTAGTTTTAAGGTGTTTAAATGGTGACCATAGTGTACTGGTAGTTTAAAGGTGTTTAAATGGTGACCATAATGTACTGGTAGTTGTAAGGTGTTTAAAGGGTGACCATAATATACTGGTAGTTGTAAGGTGTTTAAAGGGTGACCATAATATACTGGTAGTTGTAAGGTGTTTAAAGGGTGACCGTAGTGTACTGGTAGTTGTAAGGTGTTTAAAGGGTGACCATAATGTACTGGTAGTTTAAAGGGTGACCATAATATACTGGTAGTTGTAAGGTGTTTAAATGGTGACCATAATATACTGGTAGTTTTAAGGTGTTTAAAGGGTGACCATAATATACTGGTAGTTGTAAGGTGTTTAAATGGTGACCATAATGTACTGGTAGTTTGAAGGTGTTTAAATGGTGACCATAGTGTACTGGTAGTTTTAAGGTGTTTAAATGGTGACCATAGTGTACTGGTAGTTTTAAGGTGTTTAAATGGTGACCATAATGTACTGGTAGTTTTAAGGTGTTTAAAGGGTGACCATAATATACTGGTAGTTTTAAGGTGTTTAAAGGGTGACCATAATGTACTGGTAGTTTTAAGGTGTTTAAAGGGTGACCATAATATAATGGTAGTTTTAAGGGTGACCATAATATACTGGTAGTTTTAAGGTGTTTAAAGGGTGACCGTAGTGTACTGGTAGTTTAAAGGTTGACCATAATGTACTGGTAGTTTTAAGGTGTTTAAAGGGTGACCATAATATACTGGTAGTTTAAAGGGTGACCATAGTGTACTGGTAGTTTAAAGGGTGACCGTAGTGTACTGGTAGTTTAAAGGGTGACCATAGTGTACTGGTAGTTGTAAGGTGTTTAAAGGGTGACCATAATATACTGGTAGTTTTAAGGTGTTTAAAGGGTGACCATAATATACTGGTAGTTTTAAGGTGTTTAAAGGGTGACCACAATATACTGGTAGTTTTAAGGTGTTTAAAGGGTGACCATAATGTACTGGTAGTTTAAAGGGTGACCATAATGTACTGGTAGTTTTAAGGTGTTTAAAGGGTGACCGTAGTGTACTGGTAGTTGTAAGGTGTTTAAAGGGTGACCATAATGTACTGGTAGTTTAAAGGGTGACCATAATGTACTGGTAGTTTTAAGGTGTTTAAAGGGTGACCATAATATACTGGTAGTTTGAAGGTGTTTAAAGGGTGACCATAATGTACTGGTAGTTTTAAGGTGTTTAAAGGGTGACCATAATGTACTGGTAGTTTGAAGGTGTTTAAAGGGTGACCATAATGTACTGGTAGTTGTAAGGTGTTTAAAGGGTGACCATAATGTACTGGTAGTTTAAAGGGTGACCATAATGTACTGATAGTTTAAAGGGTGACCATAATGTACTGGTAGTTTTAAGGGTGACCATAATGTACTGGTAGTTTAAAGGGTGACCGTAATATACTGGTAGTTTAAAGGGTGACCATAATGTACTGGTAGTTGTAAGGTGTTTAAATGGTGACCATAATGTACTGGTAGTTTGAAGGTGTTTAAATGGTGACCATAGTGTACTGGTAGTTTTAAGGTGTTTAAATGGTGACCATAGTGTACTGGTAGTTTTAAGGTGTTTAAATGGTGACCATAATGTACTGGTAGTTTTAAGGTGTTTAAAGGGTGACCATAATATACTGGTAGTTTTAAGGTGTTTAAAGGGTGACCATAATGTACTGGTAGTTTTAAGGTGTTTAAAGGGTGACCATAATATAATGGTAGTTTTAAGGGTGACCATAATATACTGGTAGTTTTAAGGTGTTTAAAGGGTGACCATAATATACTGGTAGTTTTAAGGTGTTTAAAGGGTGACCGTAGTGTACTGGTAGTTGTAAGGTGTTTAAAGGGTGACCATAATGTACTGGTAGTTTAAAGGTTGACCATAATGTACTGGTAGTTTTAAGGTGTTTAAAGGGTGACCATAATATACTGGTAGTTTAAAGGGTGACCATAGTGTACTGGTAGTTTAAAGGGTGACCGTAGTGTACTGGTAGTTTAAAGGGTGACCATAGTGTACTGGTAGTTGTAAGGTGTTTAAAGGGTGACCATAATATACTGGTAGTTGTAAGGTGTTTAAAGGGTGACCATAATGTACTGGTAGTTTAAAGGTTGACCATAATGTACTGGTAGTTTTAAGGTGTTTAAAGGGTGACCATAATATACTGGTAGTTTTAAGGTGTTTAAAGGGTGACCATAATATACTGGTAGTTTTAAGGTGTTTAAAGGGTGACCATAATGTACTGGTAGTTTAAAGGGTGACCATAATGTACTGGTAGTTTTAAGGTGATTAAAGGGTGACCGTAGTGTACTGGTAGTTGTAAGGTGTTTAAAGGGTGACCATAATGTACTGGTAGTTTAAAGGGTGACCATAATGTACTGGTAGTTTTAAGGTGTTTAAAGGGTGACCATAATATACTGGTAGTTTGAAGGTGTTTAAAGGGTGACCATAATGTACTGGTAGTTTGAAGGTGTTTAAAGGGTGACCATAATGTACAGGTAGTTGTAAGGTGTTTAAAGGGTGACCATAATGTACTGGTAGTTTAAAGGGTGACCATAATGTACTGGTAGTTTAAAGGGTGACCATAATGTACTGGTAGTTTTAAGGGTGACCATAATGTACTGGTAGTTTAAAGGGTGACCGTAATATACTGGTAGTTTAAAGGGTGACCATAATGTACTGGTAGTTGTAAGGTGTTTAAAGGGTGACCATAATGTACTGGTAGTTTAAAGGGTGACCATAATGTACTGGTAGTTTTAAGGGTAACCATAATGCACTGGTAGTTTAAAGGGTGACCGTAATATACTGGTAGTTTTAAGGTGTTTAAAGGGTGACCATAATATACTGGTAGTTTTAAGGTGTTTAAAGGGTGACCATAATGTACTGGTAGTTTTAAGGGTGACCATAATGTACTGGTAGTTTTAAGGTGTTTAAAGGGTGACCATAATGTACTGGTAGTTTTAAGGTGTTTAAAGGGTGACCATAATGTACTGGTAGTTTTAAGGGTGACCATAATGTACTGGTAGTTTTAAGGTGTTTAAAGGGTGACCATAATGTACTGGTAGTTTAAAGGTGTTTAAAGGGTGACCATAGTGTACTGGTAGTTTTAAGGTGTTTAAAGGGTGACCATAATGTACTGGTAGTTTAAAGGGTGACCATAGTGTACTGGTAGTTTAAAGGGTGACCATAATGTACTGGTAGTTTAAAGGGTGACCATAATGTACTGGTAGTTTAAAGGGTGACCATAATGTACTGGTAGTTTAAAGGGTGACCATAATGTACTGGTAGTTTAAAGGGTGACCATAATGTACTGGTAGTTTAAAGGGTGACCATAATGTACTGGTAGTTTTAAGGTGTTTAAAGGGTGACCATAATGTACTGGTAGTTTAAAGGGTGACCATAATGTACTGGTAGTTTTAAGGTGTTTAAAGGGTGACCATAATGTACTGGTAGTTTTAAGGTGTTTAAAGGGTGACCATAATGTACTGGTAGTTTTAAGGTGTTTAAAGGGTGACCATAATGTACTGGTAGTTTAAAGGGTGACCATAATGTACTGGTAGTTTAAAGGGTGACCATAATGTACTGGTAGTTTTAAGGTGTTTAAAGGGTGACCATAATGTACTGGTAGTTTAAAGGGTGACCATAATGTACTGGTAGTTTGAAGGTGTTTAAAGGGTGACCATAATGTACTGGTAGTTTTAAGGTGTTTAAAGGGTGACCGTAGTGTACTGGTAGTTGTAAGGTGTTTAAAGGGTGACCATAGTGTACTGGTAGTTGTAAGGTGTTTAAAGGGTGACCATAATGTACTGGTAGTTTAAAGGTGTTTAAATGGTGACCATAGTGTACTGGTAGTTTTAAGGTGTTTAAATGGTGACCATAGTGTACTGGTAGTTTAAAGGTGTTTAAATGGTGACCATAATGTACTGGTAGTTGTAAGGTGTTTAAAGGGTGACCATAATATACTGGTAGTTGTAAGGTGTTTAAAGGTTGACCATAATATACTGGTAGTTTTAAGGTGTTTAAAGGGTGACCGTAGTGTACTGGTAGTTGTAAGGTGTTTAAAGGGTGACCATAATATACTGGTAGTTGTAAGGTGTTTAAAGGGTGACCGTAGTGTACTGGTAGTTGTAAGGTGTTTAAAGGGTGACCATAATGTACTGGTAGTTTAAAGGGTGACCATAATATACTGGTAGTTGTAAGGTGTTTAAATGGTGACCATAATGTACTGGTAGTTTTAAGGTGTTTAAAGGGTGACCATAATATACTGGTAGTTGTAAGGTGTTTAAATGGTGACCATAATGTACTGGTAGTTTAAAGGGTGACCGTAGTGTACTGGTAGTTTTAAGGTGTTTAAAGGGTGACCATAATATACTGGTAGTTGTAAGGTGTTTAAATGGTGACCATAATGTACTGGTAGTTTGAAGGTGTTTAAATGGTGACCATAGTGTACTGGTAGTTTTAAGGTGTTTAAATGGTGACCATAGTGTACTGGTAGTTTTAAGGTGTTTAAATGGTGACCATAATGTACTGGTAGTTTTAAGGTGTTTAAAGGGTGACCATAATATACTGGTAGTTTTAAGGTGTTTAAAGGGTGACCATAATGTACTGGTAGTTTTAAGGTGTTTAAAGGGTGACCATAATATAATGGTAGTTTTAAGGGTGACCATAATATACTGGTAGTTTTAAGGTGTTTAAAGGGTGACCATAATATACTGGTAGTTTTAAGGTGTTTAAAGGGTGACCGTAGTGTACTGGTAGTTGTAAGGTGTTTAAAGGGTGACCATAATGTACTGGTAGTTTAAAGGTTGACCATAATGTACTGGTAGTTTTAAGGTGTTTAAAGGGTGACCATAATATACTGGTAGTTTAAAGGGTGACCATAGTGTACTGGTAGTTTAAAGGGTGACCGTAGTGTACTGGTAGTTTAAAGGGTGACCATAGTGTACTGGTAGTTGTAAGGTGTTTAAAGGGTGACCATAATATACTGGTAGTTTAAAGGGTGACCATAGTGTACTGGTAGTTTAAAGGGTGACCGTAGTGTACTGGTAGTTTAAAGGGTGACCGTAGTGTACTGGTAGTTGTAAGGTGTTTAAAGGGTGACCATAATATACTGGTAGTTGTAAGGTGTTTAAAGGTTGACCATAATGTACTGGTAGTTTTAAGGTGTTTAAAGGGTGACCATAATATACTGGTAGTTTTAAGGTGTTTAAAGGGTGACCATAATATACTGGTAGTTTTAAGGTGTTTAAAGGGTGACCATAATGTACTGGTAGTTTAAAGGGTGACCATAATGTACTGGTAGTTTTAAGGTGTTTAAAGGGTGACCGTAGTGTACTGGTAGTTGTAAGGTGTTTAAAGGGTGACCATAATGTACTGGTAGTTTAAAGGGTGACCATAATGTACTGGTAGTTTTAAGGTGTTTAAAGGGTGACCATAATATACTGGTAGTTTGAAGGTGTTTAAAGGGTGACCATAATGTACTGGTAGTTTTAAGGTGTTTAAAGGGTGACCATAATGTACTGGTAGTTTGAAGGTGTTTAAAGGGTGACCATAATGTACTGGTAGTTGTAAGGTGTTTAAAGGGTGACCATAATGTACTGGTAGTTTAAAGGGTGACCATAATGTACTGGTAGTTTAAAGGGTGACCATAATGTACTGGTAGTTTTAAGGGTGACCATAATGTACTGGTAGTTTAAAGGGTGACCGTAATATACTGGTAGTTTAAAGGGTGACCATAATGTACTGGTAGTTTGAAGGTGTTTAAATGGTGACCATAGTGTACTGGTAGTTTTAAGGTGTTTAAATGGTGACCATAGTGTACTGGTAGTTTTAAGGTGTTTAAATGGTGACCATAATGTACTGGTAGTTTTAAGGTGTTTAAAGGGTGACCATAATATAATGGTAGTTTTAAGGGTGACCATAATATACTGGTAGTTTTAAGGTGTTTAAAGGGTGACCATAATATACTGGTAGTTTTAAGGTGTTTAAAGGGTGACCGTAGTGTACTGGTAGTTGTAAGGTGTTTAAAGGGTGACCATAATGTACTGGTAGTTTAAAGGTTGACCATAATGTACTGGTAGTTTTAAGGTGTTTAAAGGGTGACCATAATATACTGGTAGTTTAAAGGGTGACCATAGTGTACTGGTAGTTTAAAGGGTGACCGTAGTGTACTGGTAGTTTAAAGGGTGACCATAGTGTACTGGTAGTTGTAAGGTGTTTAAAGGGTGACCATAATATACTGGTAGTTGTAAGGTGTTTAAAGGTTGACCATAATGTACTGGTAGTTTTAAGGTGTTTAAAGGGTGACCATAATATACTGGTAGTTTTAAGGTGTTTAAAGGGTGACCATAATATACTGGTAGTTTTAAGGTGTTTAAAGGGTGACCATAATGTACTGGTAGTTTAAAGGGTGACCATAATGTACTGGTAGTTTTAAGGTGTTTAAAGGGTGACCGTAGTGTACTGGTAGTTGTAAGGTGTTTAAAGGGTGACCATAATGTACTGGTAGTTTAAAGGGTGACCATAATGTACTGGTAGTTTTAAGGTGTTTAAAGGGTGACCATAATATACTGGTAGTTGTAAGGTGTTTAAAGGGTGACCATAATGTACTGGTAGTTTAAAGGGTGACCATAATGTACTGGTAGTTTGAAGGTGTTTAAAGGGTGACCATAATGTACTGGTAGTTGTAAGGTGTTTAAAGGGTGACCATAATGTACTGGTAGTTTAAAGGGTGACCATAATGTACTGGTAGTTTAAAGGGTGACCATAATGTACTGGTAGTTTAAAGGGTGACCATAATGTACTGGTAGTTTTAAGGGTGACCATAATGTACTGGTAGTTTAAAGGGTGACCGTAATATACTGGTAGTTTAAAGGGTGACCATAATGTACTGGTAGTTTGAAGGTGTTTAAATGGTGACCATAGTGTACTGGTAGTTTTAAGGTGTTTAAAGGGTGACCATAATGTACTGGTAGTTTTAAGGTGTTTAAAGGGTGACCATAATATACTGGTAGTTTTAAGGTGGTTAAAGGGTGACCATAATGTACTGGTAGTCTTAAGGTGTTTAAAGGGTGACCATAATATAATGGTAGTTTTAAGGGTGACCATAATATACTGGTAGTTTGAAGGTGTTTAAAGGGTGACCATAATGTACTGGTAGTTTTAAGGTGTTTAAAGGGTGACCATAATGTACTGGTAGTTTGAAGGTGTTTAAAGGGTGACCATAATGTACTGGTAGTTTAAAGGGTGACCATAATGTACTGGTAGTTTAAAGGGTGACCATAATGTACTGGTAGTTTTAAGGGTGACCATAATGTACTGGTAGTTTAAAGGGTGACCGTAATATACTGGTAGTTTAAAGGGTGACCATAATGTACTGGTAGTTTTAAGGGTAACCATAATGTACTGGTAGTTTAAAGGGTGACCATAATGTACTGGTAGTTTAAAGGGTGACCATAATGTACTGGTAGTTTAAAGGGTGACCATAATGTACTGGTAGTTTTAAGGTGTTTAAAGGGTGACCATAATGTACTGGTAGTTTAAAGGGTGACCATAATGTACTGGTAGTTTGAAGGTGTTTAAAGGGTGACCATAATGTACTGGTAGTTTTAAGGTGTTTAAAGGGTGACCGTAGTGTACTGGTAGTTGTAAGGTGTTTAAAGGGTGACCATAATATACTGGTAGTTTAAAGGTTGACCATAATGTACTGGTAGTTTTAAGGTGTTTAAAGGGTGACCGTAGTGTACTGATAGTTGTAAGGTGTTTAAAGGGTGACCATAATATACTGGTAGTTGTAAGGTGTTTAAAGGGTGACCATAATGTACTGGTAGTTTAAAGGTTGACCATAATGTACTGGTAGTTTTAAGGTGTTTAAAGGGTGACCGTAGTGTACTGGTAGTTGTAAGGTGTTTAAAGGGTGACCATAATGTACTGGTAGTTGTAAGGTGTTTAAAGGGTGACCATAATGTACTGGTAGTTTTAAGGTGTTTAAAGGGTGACCGTAGTGTACTGGTAGTTGTAAGGTGTTTAAAGGGTGACCATAATGTACTGGTAGTTTAAAGGTTGAACATAATGTACTGGTAGTTTTAAGGTGTTTAAAGGGTGACCATAATGTACTGGTAGTTTAAAGGTTGACCATAATGTACTGGTAGTTTTAAGGTGTTTAAAGGGTGACCATAATATACTGGTAGTTGTAAGGTGTTTAAAGGGTGACCATAATGTACTGGTAGTTTAAAGGGTGACCATAGTGTACTGGTAGTTTTAAGGTGTTTAAAGGGTGACCATAATATACTGGTAGTTGTAAGGTGTTTAAAGGGTGACCATAATGTACTGGTAGTTTAAAGGGTGACCATAATATACTGGTAGTTTTAAGGTGTTTAAAGGGTGACCATAATGTACTGGTAGTTGTAAGGTGTTTAAAGGGTGACCATAATGTACTGGTAGTTTAAAGGGTGACCATAATGTACTGGTAGTTTAAAGGTGTTTAAAGGGTGACCATAATGTACTGGTAGTTTTAAGGTGTTTAAAGGGTGACCATAATGTACTGGTAGTTTAAAGGGTGACCATAATGTACTGGTAGTTTAAAGGGTGACCATAATGTACTGGTAGTTTAAAGGGTGACCATAATGTACTGGTAGTTTTAAGGTGTTTAAAGGGTGACCATAATATACTGGTAGTTTTAAGGTGTTTAAAGGGTGACCATAATGTACTGGTAGTTGTAAGGTGTTTAAAGGGTGACCATAATGTACTGGTAGTTTAAAGGGTGACCATAATGTACTGGTAGTTTTAAGGTGTTTAAAGGGTGACCGTAGTGTACTGGTAGTTTTAAGGTGTTTAAAGGGTGACCATAATGTACTGGTAGTTGTAAGGTGTGTCAACTTGGTCACTGAGTTAACTACCCTTCATCCCATTCCCACCAGAGGTGATTTATTTGAGTAGGTTGTGTGTACAAGGTCTCAGAGGAAAGGAATGTGTGAGTGCGGTTTGGTTACAGAAGTGTTTGCCAAGCACAGAGTAACCTGGTTAAACATTGACTGAACTGAACATGGACTCTGTGTGATACTGTATATGAGGGCTTCAAATGTCTAGATATATTATTCTCTCACCTTTTAATAGATGAAGAAAACAAACACCTTTATTTAACCAGGTAGGCCAGTTGAGAACAAGTTCTCATTTACAACTACGCCATGGCCATGATAAAGCAAAGCAGTGTGACAAAAACAACAACACAGAGTTACACATGGGATAAACAAACATACAGTCAATAACACAATCGAAAAATCTATATTCAGCGTGTGCAAATGTAGAAGATTAGGGAGGTAAGGCAATAAATAGGCCGTAGTGGTGAAGAAATGACAATTTATCAATTAAACACTGGAGTGATTGATGTGCAGAAGATGAATGTGTAAGTAGAGATACTGGGGTGCAAAGGAGCAAAAAATAAGTAATAATATATGGGGATGAGGTATTTGGATGGGCTGTTTACAGATGGGCTATTTACAGGTGCAGTGATCTGTAAGCTGCTCTGACAGCTGGTGCTTGAAGCTAGTGAGGGAGATATGAGTCTCCAGCTTCAGTGATTTTTGCAATTCGTTCCAGTCATTGGCAGCATATAACTGGAAGGAAAGGCGGCCAAATGAGGAATTGGCTTTGGGGATGACCAGTGAGATATACCTGCTAGAGAGCGTGCTATGGGGGGGGCTGCTATGATGACCAGTGAGCTGAGATAAGGTGGGGCTTTACCTAGCAAAGACTTATAGATGACCTGGAGCCAGTGGGTTTGGCGACGAATATGAAGCGAGGGCCAGCCAACGAGAGCATACAGGTCGCAGTGTTGGGTAGTATATGGGGCTTTGGTGACAAAACGGATGGCATAGACTACATCTAATTTGCTGAGTAGATTGTTGGAGGCTATTTTGCAAATTACGTCGCCGAAGTCAAGGATCAGTAGGATAGTCAGTTTGGCGGCGCTTTGTTGCGAAATAGGAAGCCGATTCTGGATTTAATTTTGGATTGGAGATGTTGTTTTTTTTCTATTCTTTTTTTTCTTTTTCAATTTCGTGGTATCCCATTGTTTTTTTTAGTAGCTACTATCTTGTCTCATCACTACAACTCCCATACAGGCTCGGGAGAGACGAAGGTTGAAAGTCATGCGTCCTCCGATACACAACCCAACCAAGCCGCACTGCTTCTTAACACAGCTCGCATCCAACCCGGAAACCAGCCGCAACAATGTGTCGGAGGAAACACCGTGCACCTGGCAACCTTGGTTAGCGCGCACTGTGCCCGGCCCGCCACAGGAGTCGCTGGTGAGCGATGAGACAAGGATATCCCTACCGGCCAAACCCTCCCTAACCCGGACGACGCTAGGCCAATTGTGCGTCGCCCCACGGACCTCCCGGTCGCGGACGGTTACGACAGAGCCTGGGCGCAAACCTAGAGTCTCTGGTGGCACAGCTGGCGCTGCAGTACAGCGCCCTTAACCGCTGCGCCACCCGGGATGCTTGATTGGAGATGTTTAATATGAGTCTGGAAGGAGAGTTTACAGTCTAACCAGACACCTACAGTAGGTATTTGTAGTTGTCCACATATTCAGAAGTCAGAACTGTCCAGAGTAGTGATGCTAGGCGGGCTGGCAGGTGCGGGCAGCGATCGGTTGAAGAGAATGCATTTAGTTTTTACTAGTGTTTAAGAGCAAGTAAAACAGTGTTCAATATAATCCTAGATATTCACAAGGGTTGCTATAGCGTCGCTATAAGTCATTCATGGGAAGGAAGCGGTACAGTAGTAAGTTTGCTTTACACATTGTATTCCCCTACTCAAACGACATGCAGTCATCCACTTGGTCCCAAGGCAGAGTTTGATGCATTTTTTACACAGCTGTCGTTTTGAGGAAGCACACACACACACACACACACACGGCTTCATGAGTTTTGACTCAGGCTTTTTTAAAGCCTGCTCTCTTCAGAACTTTTATTTTATTTTACCGTAATGGTGGCTTCCAGATGCTACTCCTAATAGGGCCAACTGTTGTAAACAAAAACACACTGTCATCTCACACAGCTGGACTCATTGTCATTATGCAGAAAGGTCTACTCTATTGTGTGTGTGTGTGTGTGTGTGTGTGTGTAAGAGTGTCAGTTTAGGTGTGATAGGCAGATGTGCAGTACATGTAGACAGAGCTGAAAGGTGACTGGTAGCAGGACTATATAAATACCTATTGTAAGGGTTTTCCTGTTGTGAAGGCGGACCAAAAAGCTGCGTGGTTGTTATTCATTGTACTTTAATAATGAAACTGTACATGAAAAACTAACAAAACAACAAACGTGTGAAAACCTAAAACAGTCCTGTCTGGTGCAAACACAGAGACAGGAACAATCACCCACAAACACACAGTGAAACCCAGGCTACCTAAGTATGATTCTCAGTCAGAGACAACTAATGACACCTGCCTCTGATTGAGAACCATACTAGGCCGAAACATAGAAATAACCCAAAACATAGAAAAACAAACATAGACTGCCCACCCCAACTCACGCCCTGACCATACTAAATAAATACAAAACAAAGGAAATAAAGGTCAGAACGTGACACCTATGGTAATATACTAGTGGTAATATATAGTAATATACAGTTCCTGGGTCCTTAGCTTAGTGATGAGCTTGGAGGACACTGTGGTGTTGAACACTGAGCTGTAGTCAATGAACAACATCCTCACATAGATACAGCTCTTTTCTATGTAGGAGAGAACTGTGTGGAGTACAACTGAGATTGCGTTGTCTGTGGATCTGTTGGGGTGTTATTCAAATTGGACTGGGTCTGGGATGATGGAGGTGATGTGAGCCATGACCAGCCTTTCAAAGCACTTCATGATTACAGATGTGAGAGCTACAGGGTGGTAGTCATTGTGGCAGGATACCTTAGCATTTTTGGGAACAGGAATGATCATAGTCAACTTGATACCTTGAAACATGTGGGGATTTGAGACTGGGAGAGGGAGAGGATGAAAATGTCAATGAAGATTCCTGCTAGCTGGTCTGCACATGCCCTGATGACACGCCCTGGAAAACCGTCTGGCCAAGCGGTCTTACGAGTATTGACCTGTTTTAATAACCTTACTCACGTTAGCCTCGGAGAAAGAGGGATCACTCAATCTTCATGATCAGTGGGGTGCCTGCAGGGCTCTCTGTTGTTTTTGTGAAAGCGTGCATAAAAGGCATTTAGTTAGGCTGGTAGAGAGGCATCGTTGGGCAGATCATGGCTAGGGCTTCCTTTTGTTGTCCGTAATGCACTGTAGCCCCTGCCACATCCGTTGAGGGTCAGAGACGTGTTAATGGGATTCCACCTTGCTCCGATATTGTCATTGTGGCTGTTGTGATGGCTCTGTGGAGGTCATAGCAGGACTTCACGTACGCGTTCGTGTCCTCAGCTGAAGCCTTGGGATTGGCTGTGACAGCCCTGCGAGCCGGTAGCTCTTTTCTTTAGCTTTCACCGTGTACCAGTATAACTTTAGACCCTCGCCCTCGCCCTCGCCCATACACCGGGCGCGCGGACCAGGGACCGATTCAAACGCTATTTAGCGCGCACCGCTAACTAAGCTAGCTGTTCCACATCCGTTACAAAACGCACGACTCAGTGTTTAATCAGGGCGTTTGATTGGGGAAGCAGAGAACCTTCACTGTGAAGACAACGTTGGCGATGCATTTCCTGATGAATCAGGTGACCGAGGTGGTTAGCTCGTCAACGCTATCGGCGAAGTCCCCCGAACATATTGCTAAATCTGATAAATCTGAATGAGACATTTTTGGGTGATCTTGATCTGGATGGGTTGATGCCAGCTTCTGATAGGCTGAAAAAAAATGGTGCCGACAGAGAGGGCTGCCTCACTTCTAGCTCTTAGGAAACTTTGCATTATTTTGTTTTTTTATATAGTATTTCTTACATCGTTAGCCCACAAAATGTTTTGTGTTATTACATACAGCCGGGAAGAACTATTGGATATCAGAGCGGTGGTAACTCACCAGCATTACGACATAGGAATATGACTTTCCCGAAGCGGATCCTTTGTTCGTACCCCCCAGGGCAGTAGGACTGATTCCAGAGGCCGACCCAAAACAACGCTGGCGGAGGAGAGGTACTCGGAATGGTCTTCTAGTCCGACTTAGGAGGTGTGCACACCACCCACCGCTTCCAAGTATGTTACTCGCACATGTTCAGTCTCTGGATAATAAATTTGATGAGCTCACGGTGAGGGTTTCTTTCCAGAGAGACATCAGGGATTGTAACATACTCTGTTTCACAGAAACATGGCTCTCGCTCTACTGTCTGAGCCTGTCCAGCCAGTTGGGTTCTCAGTTCATCGCGCAGACAGGAATAAATATCTCTCCGGGAAGAAGAAGGGTAGGGGTGTATGTTTCATTATTAAAGACTCGTGGCGTAATTGTGATAACATACAGGAACTCAAGTACTTTTGTTCACTCAACCTAGAATACCTCAAAATCAAATGCCGAGCAGATTATCTCTCAATGTTAATTTTCTGTGGTTATAGTCAAGGCCGTGTATATCCCCCCTCAAGCCGATACCACGACGGCCCTCAAATAACTTCACTGGACTTTATGCAAAATGGAAACCACATATCCTGAGGCTGCATTTATTGTAGCTGGGGATTTTAACAAAGCAAACTTGAGGAAAAGGCTGCCGAAGTTCTATCAACACATTGACTTTAGTACTCGCGCTGCGAAAACACTCGATCACTTTGACTCCAACTTCCGGGATGCCTACAAGGACCTCCCCTGCCCTCTTTTCGGCAAATCTGACCACAACTCCATTTTGCTCCTCTCTTCCTATAGGCAGAAATTCAAACAGGAAGTACCTGTATTAAGGTCTATTTAACGCTGGTCTGACCAATCGGAATCCACACTTCAAGTTTGTTTTGATCACGCAGACTGGGATATGTTCCCGAGAATAACATTGACGAATACACTGATACGGTGACTGAGTTCATCAGGAAGTGTATAGGAGATGTTGTACCCACTGTGACTATTAAAACCTACCCTAACCAGAAACCAATGGATAGCTGGCAGCATTCGCGCATAACTGAAAGCTCCAACCACCACATTTAACCACGGCAAGGTGACTGGGAATATGGTCGAATACAAACAGTGTAGTTATTCCCTCCGTAAGGCAATCAAACAGGCAGTATAGGGTGGAGTCGCAATTCAACGGCTCAGACACGAGACGTACAGACAATCACGGACTACAAAATGAAAACCAGCCATGTCGCGGACACCAACGTCTTGCTTCTGGACAAGCTGTGTGTTCCCTTTTTGACTCTGTTTTGTATATTTGCAGTCAAAACGCCAGAATTTACTCCATCTCCATAGCTATCATACTCTAATTCCATTGATTTCAAAACTCGGTCCTCCAGAAAGTGGAAAGCAACACTGATGCAGTTCTACTACGTGATATCTTTCAAGAAATCTGTGTTAGAATGGATTACCTTTCACATACTGAGCAGCTCATGTTATAGACAGAAGCGTGCTACGTGGCAGACCAATCCGAACTCATCTCACTACACACGTCCAGCCCACTCATTATCTCAGCCAATCATGGCTAGCAGGACGGTTGCTGACTTTTTTTTGTGGCTAAACAAACTAGACTCGTGATTTAACAATGTGATTCATAGTTTACAGATGGCATACACATTTGTTATTAAGTTTGCATGCTCCAGAAGGCATTTCTGACACAAAAAAACAAACACATTTTGATGTTTTTTAAAGCTTATGTTCAAATGGCTCTCCTGTGAATTTTATTTTTTTTATTAAACCTTTATTTAACTAGGCAAGTCAGTTAAGAACAAATTCTTATTTACAATGACGGCCTACCAAAATGCAAAATGCCTCCTGCAGTGACAGGGGCTGGAATGAAAAATAATTGTTTTTATAAAATATATATATATATATATATATATATATATATATATATATATATATATATATATATATATATATATATATAGGACAAAACACACATCACGACAAGAGAGACAACACTACATAAAAAGAGACCTATAAGACAGCAACATAGCATGGCAGCAACACATGCCAACACAGCATAGTAGCAACACAACATGACAACAACATGGTAGCATCACAAAACATGGTACAAACATTATTGGGCACAGACAACAGCACAGAGGCAAAGAAGGTAGAGACAACAATACATCACGCAAAGCAGCCCCAACTGAGTCTTTGAAGAGATTAAAGATGAAACTGTTCAGGTTGAGTGTTTGTTGCAGCCTGACCCAGTCACTAAGCGGCAGCAAACTGAAAAGACGAGCGACCCAGGGTTATTGCTGCTCTTAAAGGATGCATGTTTCTGAATATTTTTTGCATTCTGTACAGGCTTCCTTCTTTTCACTCTGTCATTTAGGTTAGTATTGTGGAGTAACTACAATGTTGTTGGTATCACGTGTCTTAGTGACACGGAATTAAAATCCCCGGCAACAAGAACAGCAGCCTCCATGATCCGTGGAGTTTCCTGCTTGTTTATAGCCCGGTACAGTTTATTTATTGTCTGCTTGTTGTTTTTGTTGTCCTGAGATAGAATGTTTACAACAGTCACGATAACAGATGAAAACTCTTCTCAGGGGGTAGAAGGGTCGGCATTTCAACATCAGTCATACCAAGATAGGTCCAGACTTCCACACCATTTACTGTTGATGGTGTTCTGGAATGTTTATAGCTTTATCCTCAGAATTTGTTCTTATAAACTGACTTTGCCTAGTTAAATAGCGGCAATAAAGGTTAAAATCTTCAGAACCCTCTTTGGTTTCTCTTTACATCTCTGAAATACCAGTGAGTTGGTGGCCATTTAAAAATAACACATAGGATTAGGTTGAGGTATTGAGTGATTGGACTTTGCCCTCGTCATCAGATGATGATGATCCATGAAATCATGGCCTTGGTTCACATGTTCTTTGGTTTGCTTGTCTTTCTGCCTGTCTGTATATGCCATGCCATTTAAACACAGTTTGCATTGTCAGATGTAATCTTGCTCCATCTACAAAAACAAACAGACATTAATTAGTGTTGTTGCAATCTGTGAGAAAAGCAAATAATGTGTGAATACAGTTGTAACCTGGATTCCTACCATAATATCACTGGACATCAGATGGATGACCTCAGACCTCGCATATTCCAGGTTGAGATAGTGAAGGCTTTGTGTTCCATAAAGTGTCCAATGTTGTCGGTCGTGTGGTTTGGCCTCAGGCCTCTCTCTCTCTCTCTCTCTCTCTCTCTCTCTCTCTCTCTCTCTCTCTCTCCAATTCAATTCAAGGGGCTTTATTGGTATGGGAAACATGTGTTAACATTGCCAAAGCAAGTGAGGTAGATAATATACAAAAGTGTCTGTCTGTCTGTCTGTCTGTCTGTCTGTCTGTCTCGTCCACTCAGATTGATTCAACTCTTAGTTACTTTCTGCTTCAAGCTGTATTTAGGAACTGTCTGTGTGATTTGGGTTTTACTTCTAATACATAACGTCTGTATCTGCTATTTATGGAATATCCCTCCTGTTAGTTCTTCCACTGTAGATAGGCCCTAGACCTGTCACCTACATGTTTATAGACCGTATGTAATGTCACTCCACTGTAGATAGGTCTAGGGCCTGTTATTACATGTTTATGGACAGTATATAACATCCTTCCACTGTAGATAGGCCTAGGACCTGTTATTACATGTTTATAGACAGTATATAACATCCTTCCACTGTAGATAAGTCTAAGACCTGTTATTACATGTTTATAGACAATGTAACGCCAGTTTGTGTATGTTTAGACTCTAGCCCGGTCTTATATGTAATGCAAAGATACATATAGAGAACGGTTAGCTAAACACACGGTTAGCTAAACACACAGTTAGCTCAAACACACAGTTAGCTCAAACACACAGTTAGCTCAAACACACAGTTAGCTCAAACACACAGTTAGCTCAAACACACAGTTAGCTAAACACACAGTTAGCTAAACACACAGTAGCTCAAACACACAGTTAGTTCAAACACACAGTTAGTTCAAACACACAGTTAGCTCAAACACACAGTTAGCTCAAACGCACAGTTAGCTAAACACACAGTAGCTCAAACGCACAGTTAGCTAAACACACAGTAGCTCAAACACACAGTTAGTTCAAACACACAGTTAGCTAAACACACAGTTAGTTCAAACACACAGTTAGCTAAACACACAGTTAGCTAAACACACAGTTAGTTCAAACACACAGTTAGTTCAAACACACAGTTAGCTAAACACACAGTTAGTTCAAACACACAGTTAGCTAAACACACAGTTAGCTAAACACACAGTTAGCTAAACACACTATTTCCAGACTGTTAATGCTGTACTGTACAGGGGAAACACTATGTTGGAATATCATTTTATTTAAGGACAGAAAGACGCGTTAAACCCATAACAGCATCTCTACCATGGTCATAAACCCATAACAGCATCTCTACCATGGTCATAAACCCATAACAGCATCTCTACCATGGTCATAAACCCATAACATCATCTCTACCACGGTCATAAACCCACAACAGCATCTCTACCATGGTCATAAACCCATAACAGCATCTCTACCATAGTCATAAACCCGTAACAGCATCTCTACCATGGTCATAAACCCATAACAGCATCTCTACCATGGTCATAAACCCATAACAGCATCTCTACCGTGGTCATAAACCCACAACAGCATCTCTACCATGGTCATAAACCCACAACAGCATCTCTACCACGGTCATTAATGATTGAACAGATTCTGGCTCCACAGAAAGTGCTGCTCTGCCCTCATCAGTTTCCTTCCCCAGTTCAGCACACATCATTCTGTCTTCTTAGCTGCACCTTGGGAATTACAGTGTGTGTGTGTGTGAGTCACGTTTACTGTCTGCAACAGTTCCATCATGTGTCGTCATTGATCACGATCAGTAGCATTGATTAGCCAAATAATCAATCAGAATGATTGAACAATCTTGAATTTTAGGATTGACCTAGAGTTACCTTGGAAAGGCACATTGTTCTTTTTATTGGTGTGTTATGGTAACCAAGGTTACATCTGTAATGATCAGATGGCCTACGCACTACACTAACAGAGAAACGTCTGTCTGTCTGTCACTCTGTCCTTAAAGTGAATCTATCAGCTTCTGTCTGGACAGGTGATGAGGTCATTCATCCACACTTCCAAAGCCAGGCTTCTGAAATGTTGTCCTTCAAGTTGCTCAGTTACTGGTGAAAGGCGAAGGAGGAAGGGTTTTCCATTACAATGGTGACCTTATCTTCAGATCTGGCTTTGCTGTATAAAAAAAATATGTTTATTTCCTCTTAGAAAGATTAGCGAAGAACTCAGAGTACTCATGAGAACAAGAAGCTCTCTATGTGTCAGTACTCATAGTACTCATGAGAACAAGAAGCTCTCTATGTGTCAGTACTCATAGTACTCATGAGAACAAGAAGCTCTCTATGTGTCAGTACTCATAGTACTCATGAGAACAAGAAGCTCTCTATGTGTCAGTACTCATAGTACTCATGAGAACAAGAAGCTCTCTATCTGTCAGTACTCTGAGTACTCGTGAGAACAAGAAGTTATTGATCTGTCAGTACTCATAGTACTCATGAGAACAAGAAGCTCTCTATCTGTCAGTACTCTGAGTACTCGTGAGAACAAGAAGTTATTGATCTGTCGTACTCATGAGAACAAGAAGTTATTGATCTGTCAGTACTCATAGTACTCATGAGAACAAGAAGCTCTCTATCTGTCAGTACTCATAGTACTCATGAGAACAAGAAGTTATTGATCTGTCAGTTCTCAGAGTACTCATGAGAATGTGAATGATCTCACTTTACATTATATGGCGTAATGTAAAAGTGGAAACAATGGGTCTTTCTTTTTAATGTTATCCAGTTAAATGTAACTAAATGTAATCGAAAATGTAATCTAAGTAACTATTGACCCGTTAAATGTAACTAAATGTAATCGAAAATGTAATCTAAGTAACTATTGACCCGTTAAATGTAACTAAATGTAATCGAAAATGTAATCTAAGTAACTATTGACCCGTTAAATGTAACTAAATGTAATCTAAGTAACTATTGACCCGTTAAATGTAACTAAATGTAATAGAAAATGTAATCTAAGTAATACCCAAAAGTAATTATTTATTATGAGAGGTCCATAAACAATAACTAGTAATGCTGCTTACTCAAAGAAAGGTTAAAATCTCACCTTTCTGGTAAAAATGGTTATACATTGTGCAGTCACTTTTAAGGAGACTTGCTCCAGTACACAGTACAAATATTGATATGATGTATTTCCTGTTCAGCAAAACTGTTCTAATAAGGCTTGAAATTACTGATATGCTTTCTAAATATAGAAAGGACTAACTATAAGATTTCACCTTCTTTTAAAACTAAAAATACAAAAAAATACATATTTCTATGTTTAGTGTTTAGAGGAAGATCTGCATATTTTCTTCAAGTCTCTTTTGGTCAAAACGTCTCCCCCCCCCCAGGGCCTCCCGAAGTTTCCCCATCTCTGTGAATGTCTCAGAGCTTTAGCTTGGCTTCCTGAACTCGTTGGAGACTGTGAGGGTGTTGGTGAATGGAGAGGTAAAAAGGTAGAGTCACGGCGCAGGACACAGAGATGAGGATAGTCCGACAGTTTACTCAAAAATGAAGAATAATATTCCAACACGGAAAACGGAAAAAAAATCAAAAAACACAAGAACACGAAGCCACATGACAAACAATAACGCACAGTACAGAGAGGGAAGCCAGAGGGTTAAATAAGGAACATAATGAATGGAATAGAAATCAGGTGTGAATAATGAAGACAACACCAAACGAAAATTAAACATGGATCGGTAGCGACTAGAAAGCCGGTGACGTCGACCGTCGAACGCCGCCCGAACAGAGGGACCAACCTCGGCGGAAGTCGTGACAGAGACTTGCCTTTCATCTCATATTAATCTTGTCCGTCTATGACAGGGATGGGCAACTGGTTTAGGTCCTCAGGACCAATAAATAAAAAAAATGCTGTATATTTTATTTATTTTTCTGAACTTAGTCAGGGTCTCAACTTCCTGTTGACAGTTAGAGTAATAGAATACAAAAAAAGGTGACATTTTCAGCAGACACTCAGTTATCTCATGTCAGCAACATTGTTTTAGATTGGTAAATGAGTCTAGCAGCCAGCTATCTTAACTTGATCATTGGTCATCAGTTATCATATTAAAAACTGTAAACGTTTGCCTCCAAACGTGTAGAATTACAGGGACATGCGTTAGAATTTGTGGTCCCCACCCCCATCAAAGTTGTCCATCCCTGGTCTATGACAAACAGAAAGTGTTTTTTGTTTACAACCTATGAAAATGTTGATCGGAACCGGTACCAGAACCACGCAGGTCCTGACATCTGAGCTTTGCTATGTATAGAAATGCCATTGGTGATGTTGTATTGTTGAATACATCCTGATTTGATCATCGTTACCTTAAAATGTTGACTGCATACATGTCAATTATGCTGTAATGCTGGAAATCATGTTGAGGCCCTCTTACTCAGCTAGGAGCTGGTGAGGCCCTCTTACTCAGCTAGGAGCTGGTGAGGCCCTCTTACTCAGCTAGGAACTGGTGAGGCCCTCTTACTCAGCTAGGAACTGTTGAGGCCCTCTTACTCAGCTAGGAACTGGTGAGGCCCTCTGCTCTGCTAGGAGCTGGTGAGGCCCTCTGCTCCTCTAGGAGTTGGTGAGGCCCTCTACTCCGCTAGGAGCTGGTGAGGCCCTCTACTCCGCTAGGAGATGGTGAGGCCCTCTACTCTGCTAGGAGATGGTGAGGCCCTCTACTCCGCTAGGAGATGGTGAGGCCCTCTACTCCGCTAGGAACTGTTGAGGCCCTCTACTCCGCTAGGAGTTGGTGAGGCCCTCTACTCAGCTAGGTAGACCAGACAGCTCTGAGTAAATATCACTCCAGGATCTCCGTAAAGACTGAAGAGGCCACTGACACCTGGAGGAGCATTAGAGGCCCTTCATAGTCAATTATGTAATTGAAAGCAGATAACTATCACTAGATTGTAAACTGGTTGGAATGTCGTCTTTTCTACCAGCTTGGTGTCTTACCCCATCGTTATGAAAATCAGGCCCCAGACCGATACACAGACAGGACAGTAGACCACACAAACAGTAGACCACACTGACAGCCAAGACAGTTGACCAGACAGACAGTACAGTAGACCAGACAGACAGTACAGTAGACCAGACAGCCAGGACAGTAGAACAGACAGCCAGGACAGTAGACCAGACAGACAGTAGACCAGACAGACCAGCCAGACAGTAGACCAGACAGTAGACCAGACAGACAGTACACCAGACAGACAGTACATCAGACAGAGAGTACACCAGACAGACAGCACACCAGACAGACAGCACACCAGACAGACAGCACACCAGACAGACAGCACACCAGACAGACAGTACACCAGACAGACAGTACACCAGACAGACAGTAGACCAGACCGACCAGACATACAGAGATGCTCCAGCTAGATAAAGACCAAACAGACCAATTCATCATGAAGTAATTAGGGGACTGTAATATTGTCCCTATTTGCTACAGTGACAATTAACCACTGACAAGACAAGAGGGAGGTAGTGAACCTGTTGACCACTAACAAGACAAGAGGGAGGTAGTGAACCTATTGACCACTAACAAGACAAGAGGGAGGTAGTGAACCTGTTGACCACTAACAAGACAAGAGGGAGGTAGTGAACCTGTTGACCACTAACAAGACAAGAGGGAAGTAAGTAGCTAACCTGTTGACCACTGACAAGACACGAGGGAAGTAGTGAACCTGTTGACCACTAACAAGACAAGAGGGAGGTAGTGAACCTGTTGACCACTAACAAGACAAGAGGGAGGTAGTGAACCTGTTGACCACTAACAAGACAAGAGGGAGGTAGTGAACCTGTTGACCACTAACAAGACAAGAGGGAAGCAGTGAACCTGTTGACCACTAACAAGACAAGAGGGAGGTAGTGAACCTGTTGACCACTAACAAGACAAGAGGGAAGTAGTGAACCTGTTGACCACTAACAAGACAAGAGGGAGGTAGTGAACCTGTTGACCACTAACAAGACAAGAGGGAGGTAGTGAACCTGTTGACCACTAACAAGACAAGAGGGAAGTAGTGAACCTGTTGACCACTAACAAGACAAGAGGGAAGTAGTGAACCTGTTGACCACTAACAAGACAAGAGGGAAGTAGTGAACCTGTTGACCACTAACAAGACAAGAGGGAGGTAGGGAACCTGTTGACCACTAACAAGACAAGAGGGAGGTAGTGAACCTTTTGACCACTAACAAGACAAGAGGGAAGTAGGGAACCTGTTGACCACTAACAAGACAAGAGGGAAGTAAGTAGCTAACCTAACACTCAGACAGGTTCAGATCTGGTCAGGCAACATTTCTCCTGAAGAAGACAATAGGCCCCATTGATTGAGTTTCACATCACATCTTCCACTACGGACGTAGTAGGTTGTGTTCTTCACCGGGGCAGTCGGGCACTCTACTCTGAATTTACAAATCATACATAAATATGATGCGAAAGTAGCAAGAAACATCTCCTTAGCCAGGCATGTTGTTTGTTTTGGATATTATGGAAAAGCAGGGAACATGCCAAGATTGCTGCTTCAACTGGATACTCAAAGCTTTTAAACCAAACTTGTATGTATTCTTATATTATATTATTGTAATGCCTAACATGCCGGGATTATTCAGTTTATTTCCTAGTGCACTACTTTTGTCCAGAACCCTATGGGCCCTGGTCAAAACAAAGTAGTGCACTATATAGGGAATAGGGTGCCATTTGGGATTAAGTCGTATGCTCATAAGCAGTCTGTTACAGTGGTAGTATAAATCCGCTTGGCGTGGCTTTAAAGTACCATGGATATGACATAACCTCAAATTAAACCGCATGGTGGGAATGATGTGATCTGTATTCGATTTTAGAATCAGATTCAACTCCTGTAATCTTTGTCAGGCTGCAATAAGTAAATTGATACAGTCCAAATCAAATTGTATTGGTAGCGTATAAATATTTAGCAGATGTTATTGCGGGTGTAGTGAAATGCTTGTGTTTCTAGCTCCAACAGTGCAGTAATATCTAGCTAAATGCTTGTGTTTCTAGCTCCAACAGTGCAGCAGTATCTAACTAAATGCTTGTGTTTCTAGCTCCAACAGTGCAGTAGTATCTAACTAAATGCTTGTGTTTCTAGCTCCAACAGTACAGTAATATCTAACTAAATGCTTGTGTTCCTAGCTCCAACAGTGCAGTAGCATCTAACTAAATGCTTGTGTTTCTAGCTCCAACAGTACAGTAATATCTAACTAAATGCTTGTGTTCCTAGCTCCAACAGTACAGTAATATCTAACTAAATGCATGTGTTTCTAGCTCCAACAGTACAGTAGTATCTAACTAAATGCTTGTGTTCCCAGCTCCAACAGTACAGTAATATCTAGCTAAATGCTTGTGTTTCTTGCTCCCACAGTGCAGTAATATCTAACTAAATGCTTGTGTTCCTAGCTCCAACAGTGCAGTAATATCTAACTAAATGCTTGTGTTCCCAGCTCCAACAGTACAGTAATATCTAGCTAAATGCTTGTGTTTCTTGCTCCCACAGTACAGTAATATCTAGCTAAATGCTTGTGTTTCATGCTCCCACAGTGCAGTAGTATCTAACAGTTCACAACAATAAACACAAATCTAAATGTAAAAGAATGGAATTAAGAAATATATAAATATTAGGAACGAGCAATGTCGGAGTGTCATTGACTAAAATCCAGTAGAATAGAATACAGTATCTACATATGAGATGAGTAAAGCAGTATGTACACAATATTAAAGTGACTCGTGATTCCATGTCTACGTACAGCAGCCTCTAAAAACAATAAGCATTGTTTACTGGAAGTCTTGGGACACCAATGAAATGTTGTAATTTTAGAGGCTATACAGAACGTTTGCCTTCCACTGAGCCAAAAAGGGGTCCCCTTAAATGGACAGAAATATCGTCCATAAATATCCTCATTGGAAATAAAGGGCCACAACCTCTCCACACCCCTAAAAATCATGTTTTCACGTCAGTATTCTGTTCTCTAAGTAATGTTATGACTTTGGATGTATTCAAACCCCCTGATCCAAAAGACACGAAGCCTCACAGTCACAACCAGCTAAATCTCTCTCTGATCTAAACTCGTAATCCCACTGACTGCGGGGAAGAACTGGGAGTGTCCTCACTAAATTGAGTACAAACACAAAGATACCTCATGATTTCGTGTTTAGACAGGATCGTTGTTAAAATGTGTGCGGTTCCATTACTTACGTTTGAGTCATGACCCTGATAGCATCACTCTGGCGTTGTATCAGTGTGTGGAATGTGTAAAGCAGAGCTTGAAGCTAATCTCTGTCTCTGTCTGTCAGTGGACTAAACAGGTCGGGCACCACAGAACAGATCTGCACTGTGTGCAGATGGTTCAACTATTTATCGATTTCCACTGATCGATATCTGAGCTCAGATCTTGTTGCCACGTGCCCTAACCCTAACCCAGCAGCACAATGGGTGGCTCTGTGATGAAGAGAGGTCGTTCCAGCTAGGGTCCTGTCAACACCTTGTTCAACACCTTGTTCAACACCTTGTTCAACACCCTGTTAACACCCTGTCAACACCTTGTTCAACACCCTGTTCAACACCCTGTTCAACACCCTGTTCAACACCTTGTTCAACACCTTGTTCAACACCCTGTTCAACACCCTGTTCAACACCTTGGTCAACACCTTGTTCAACACCTTGTTCAACACCCTGGTCAACACCTTGTTCAACATCTTGTCAACACCCTGTTCAACACCCTGTTCAACACCTTGTTCAACACCCTGTTCAACACCCTGTTCAACACCCTGTTCAACACCTTGTTCAACACCCTGTTCAACACCTTGTTCAACACCTTGTTCAACACCTTGTTCAACACCCTGTTCAACACCTTGTTCAACACCCTGTTCAACACCTTGTTCAACACCCTGTTCAACACCTTGTTCAACACCTTGTTCAACACCCTGTTCAACACCCTGTTCAACACCTTGTTCAACACCTTGTTCAACACCCTGTTCAACACCGTGTTCAACACCTTGTTCAACACCCTGTTCAACACCCTGTTCAACACCTTGTTCAACACCCTGTTCAACACCCTGTTCAACACCCTGTCAACACCTTGTACAACACCTTGTTCAACACCTTGTTCAACACCTTGTTCAACACTTTGTTCAAAACCCTGTTCAACACCCTGTTCAACACCCTGTTCAACACCCTGCCAACACCTTGTTCAACACCTTGTTCAACACCTTGTTCAACACCCTGCCAACACCTTGTTCAAAACCCTGTTCAACTCCCTGTCAACACCTTGTTCAACACCTTGTTCAACACCCTGTTCAACACCCTGTTCAACACCTTGTTCAACACCTTGTTCAACACCCTGTTCAACACCCTGTCAACACCTTGTTCAACACCTTGTTCAACACCTTGTTCAACACCCTGCCAACACCTTGGTCAACACCTTGTTCAACACCCTGTCAACACCTTGTTCAACACCTTGTTCAACACTTTGTTCAAAACCCTGTTCAACACCCTGTTCAACACCCTGTTCAACACCCTGCCAACACCTTGTTCAACACCTTGTTCAACACCTTGTTCAACACCCTGCCAACACCTTGTTCAAAACCCTGTTCAACTCCCTGTCAACACCTTGTTCAACACCTTGTTCAACACCCTGTTCAACACCCTGTTCAACACCTTGTTCAACACCCTGTTCAACACCCTGTCAACACCTTGTTCAACACCTTGTTCAACACCCTGCCAACACCTTGGTCAACACCTTGTTCAACACCCTGTCAACACCTTGGTCAACACCTTGTTCAACACCCTGTTCAACACCTTGTTCAACACCCTGCCAACACCTTGGTCAACACCTTGTTCAACACCCTGTTCAACACCCTGTTCAACATCCTGTTCAACACCTTGTTCAACACCCTGTTCAACACCCTGTCAACACCTTGTTCAACACCTTGTTCAACACCCTGCCAACACCTTGGTCAACACCTTGTTCAACACCCTGTCAACACCTTGTTCAACACCTTGTTCAATACCCTGTTCAACACCCTGTTCAACACCTTGTTCAACACCTTGTTCAACACCTTGTTCAACACCTTGTTCAACACCCTGTCTGTCAACACCCTGTCTGTCAACACCTTGTTCAATACCTTGTTCAACACCCTGTCTGTCAACACCCTGTCCAACACCTTGTCCAACACCCTGTCCAACACCTTGTTCAACACCTTGTTCAACACCCTGTCTGTCAACACCCTGTTCAATACCTTGTTCAACACCCTGTCTGTCAACACCCTGTTCAATACCTTGTTCAACACCCTGTTCAACACCCTGTCCAACACCTTGTTCAACACCCTGTCCAACACCCTGTCCAACACCTTGTCCAACACCCTGTCCAACACCTTGTTCAACACCCTGTCTGTCAACACCTTGTTCAATACCTTGTTCAACACCCTGTCTGTCAACACCCTGTTCAATACCTTGTTCAACACCCTGTCCAACACCCTGTCCAACACCTTGTTCAACACCCTGTCCAACACCCTGTCCAACACCTTGTCCAACACCCTGTCCAACACCTTGTTCAACACCCTGTCTGTCAACACCTTGTTCAATACCTTGTTCAACACCCTGTCTGTCAACACCCTGTTCAATACCTTGTTCAACACCCTGTCTGTCAACACCTTGTTCAACACCCTGTCTGTCAACACCCTGTCTGTCAACACCCTGTCCAACACCTTGTCCAACACCCTGTCCAACACCTTGTTCAACACCCTGTCTGTCAACACCTTGTTCAATACCTTGTTCAACACCCTGTCTGTCAACACCCTGTTCAATACCTTGTTCAATACCTTGTTCAACACCCTGTCTGTCAACACCTTGTCCAACACCCTGTCCAACACCTTGTTCAACACCCTGTCCAACACCTTGTTCAACACCTTGTTCAATACCTTGTTCAACACCCTGTCTGTCAACACCTTGTCCAACACCCTGTCCAACACCTTGTTCAACACCCTGTTCAATACCTTGTTCAACACCCTGTCTGTCAACACCCTGTCTGTCCACACCTTGTTCAACACCCTGTCCAACACCTTGTTCAACACCCTGTCTGTCAACACCCTGTCTGTCAACACCTTGTTCAACACCTTGTTCAACACCCTGTCTGTCAACACCTTGTTCAACACCTTGTTCAACACCTGTCTGTCAACACCCTGTCTGTCAACACCTTGTTCAATACCTTGTTCAACACCCTGTCTGTCAACACCCTGTTCAACACCCTTGTTCAACACCCTGTCTGTCAACACCCTGTCTGTCAACACCTTGTTCAATACCTTGTTCAACACCCTGTCTGTCAACACCCTGTTCAATACCTTGTTCAACACCCTGTCTGTCAACACCTTGTTCAACACCCTGTCCAACACCTTGTTCAACACCCTGTCTGTCAACACCCTGTCTGTCAACACCTTGTTCAACACCCTGTCCAACACCTTGTTCAACACCCTGTCCAACACCTTGTTCAACACCCTGTCTGTCAACACCCTGTCTGTCAACACCTTGTTCAACACCCTGTCCAACACCTTGTTCAACACCCTGTCTGTCAACACCCTGTCTGTCAACACCTTGTTCAACACCCTGTCCAACACCTTGTTCAACACCCTGTCTGTCAACACCCTGTCTGTCAACACCTTGTTCAACACCCTGTCTGTCAACACCCTGTCTGTCAACACCTTGTTCAACACCCTGTCCAACACCCTGTCAACTCCTTATTCAACGCTCAATCATGATCTCTGTCATTTAAAGTTTTAAGCAAATGTAGCTGATGTGAAATGGCTAGCTAGTTAGCGGTGGTGCGCGCTAGTGGCGTTTCAATCGGTGACGTCAGGGCGAGGGGACGGACGTAAAGTCTATACTGTTACACAAACAAACACTACAATTGGGGATAAGATCATCAACTAAAGGACTATAATGTCAAATGTTAACGTGATGTCTAATCCGTGTCTTTCTCTTCTCTGCTTCTCACAGAAAAAGATGTCCTGATGCGGCACTCCAAACAGTAAACGTTGCCCTGCTGTATCCCTCTTCCTCATCTCAACCTGCTCCTCCTCCTCCTCCTGTACTTCCTGCTCCTCCAGAACTTTTCCCCTCCTCTCCGCTCCCCCGGTCCTCGTCCCTGAACCTCCTCTCCCCCCTCGCCCCAGTCTTCGTCCCACTTGCCCCCGTCCCCGGCAACATGTCCATCGCCCTGAAGCAGGTCTTCAACAAGGACAAGACCTTCCGGCCCAAGCGTAAGTTTGAGCCGGGGACGCAGCGTTTCGAGCTGCATAAAAAGGCCCAGGTGTCGCTGAGCTCCGGGGTTGACCTACGGGCGGCGGTAGCTCTGCCCCACGGGGAGGATCTGAACGACTGGGTGGCCATGCACGTAGTTGACTTCTTCAACAGGATAAACCTCATCTACGGGACGGTGTGTGAGTTCTGCACGGAGAAGAGTTGTCCGGTCATGTCCGGAGGTCCTAGGTATGAGTACCGATGGCAGGACGATCACAAGTACAAGAAACCAACGGCTCTACCGGCTCCCAAGTACATGAACTTGCTCATGGACTGGATCGAGGTCCAGATCAACAATGAGGATATCTTCCCCACCAGCATGGGTGAGTACTCTGGGTCTGCTGTAACTATATGTACATCAGCCACACTCAACCGACCCAGACAGTCTTTTTTAGGAACTAGAAGCAGTGCTAGTGGGTAATATCACTCAGCAAACAAGGCCAGTAAAAACAAATCCATATAATAACCAATGTAGTGATATTTGTGTTGTTTGCTTTATAACCCATTGGTTCATACGCCACTGTGATATACAATAAGACCCGGGATATACAACAAAAAGACAACAGTCACACAGCGGCAGAAGAAATTCAACCACACCTTCTGTTTCATCACAAAACCGAAGAACAACAATCTGTCTGATGAAGTCCACAAAGCAAATTACGAATGTACTGTAACGGCAGGGTAGCCTAGTGGTTAGAGTGTAGAGGCGGCAGGTAGCCTAGTGGTTAGAGTGTAGAGGCTGCAGGTAGCCTAGTGGTTAGAGCGTTGGACTAGTAACCGTGAAGGTTGCAAGTTCAAATCCCCGAGCTGACAAGGTACAAATCTGTCCTTCTGCCCCTTCTGCCCCCGCTGTTGTTGAAAATAAGAATTTGTTGTTAACTGACTTGCCTAGTAAAATAAAAATGCAACAGCTCAGCACTGATTGGCTAATTATTTTATAATTTTTTTCATCAAGTCAGGCCAAATGCTTTCTGGCATCAATCAATCAAACACTACGGCCGCAACATCAGCAGCAACAGCATCAGATGCATGGTCTACACATACTGAGACAGAGAGGTGCTGTTTCACTGTCCAGACAGCATCAGATACATGGTCTACACATACTGAGACAGAGAGGTGCTGTTTCACTGTCCAGACAGCAT
This sequence comes from Oncorhynchus mykiss, assembly GCF_013265735.2. Lineage (NCBI taxonomy): Eukaryota > Metazoa > Chordata > Actinopteri > Salmoniformes > Salmonidae > Oncorhynchus > Oncorhynchus mykiss. Next base: position 5,563,533 of record NC_048576.1, on the reverse strand, counting down.
CAGATACATGGTCTACACATACTGAGACAGAGAGGTGCTGTTTCACTGTCCAGACAGCATCAGATACATGGTCTACACATACTGAGACAGAGAGGTGCTGTTTCACTGTCCAGACAGCATCAGATACATGGTCTACACATACTGAGACAGAGAGGTGCTGTTTCACTGTCCAGACAGCATCAGATACATGGTCTACACATACTGAGACAGAGGGGGCGCTGTTTCACTGTCCAGACAGCATCAGATACATGGTCTACACATACTGAGACAGCATCAGATACATGGTCTACACATACTGAGACAGAGAGGTGCTGTTTCACTGTCCAGACAGCATCAGATACATGGTCTACACATACTGAGACAGAGAGGTGCTGTTTCACTGTCCAGACAGCATCAGATACATGGTCTACACATACTGAGACAGAGAGGTGCTGTTTCACTGTCCAGACAGCATCAGATACATGGTCTACACATACTGAGACAGAGGGGGCGCTGTTTCACTGTCCAGACAGCATCAGATACATGGTCTACACATACTGAGACAGCATCAGATACATGGTCTACACATACTGAGACAGAGAGGTGCTGTTTCACTGTCCAGACAGCATCAGATACATGGTCTACACATACTGAGACAGAGAGGTGCTGTTTCACTGTCCAGACAGCATCAGATGCATGGTCTACACATACTGAGACAGAGAGGTGCTGTTTCACTGTCCAGACAGCATCAGATACATGGTCTACACATACTGAGACAGCATCAGATACATGGTCTACACATACTGAGACAGAGAGGTGCTGTTTCACTGTCCAGACAGCATCAGATACATGGTCTACACATACTGAGACAGAGAGGTGCTGTTTCACTGTCCAGACAGCATCAGATACATGGTCTACACATACTGAGACAGCATCAGATACATGGTCTACACATACTGAGACAGAGAGGTGCTGTTTCACTGTCCAGACAGCATCAGATACATGGTCTACACATACTGAGACAGAGAGGTGCTGTTTCACTGTCCAGACAGCATCAGATGCATGGTCTACACATACTGAGACAGAGAGGTGCTGTTTCACTGTCCAGACAGCATCAGATACATGGTCTACACATACTGAGACAGAGAGGTGCTGTTTCACTGTCCAGACAGCATCAGATACATGGTCTACACATACTGAGACAGCATCAGATACATGGTCTACACATACTGAGACAGAGAGGTGCTGTTTCACTGTCCAGACAGCATCAGATACATGGTCTACACATACTGAGACAGAGAGGTGCTGTTTCACTGTCCAGACAGCATCAGATGCATGGTCTACACATACTGAGACAGAGAGGTGCTGTTTCACTGTCCAGACAGCATCAGATACATGGTCTACACATACTGAGACAGAGAGGTGCTGTTTCACTGTCCAGACAGCATCAGATACATGGTCTACACATACTGAGACAGAGAGGTGCTGTTTCACTGTCCAGACAGCATCAGATACATGGCCTACACATACTGAGACAGAGAGGTGCTGTTTCACTGTCCAGACAGCATCAGATACATGGTCTACACATACTGAGACAGCATCAGATACATGGTCTACACATACTGAGACAGAGAGGTGCTGTTATAGAAATTTATGAAATCTCAGAGAGATGAAAGATACATATATTTTTTTAGAATTTTGATTGGTCAAAAATATTTGAGTAATCCTGGCTTCTCTTGGCATCTATTAATACACTCCAAATCAAATCAAATCAAATTTTATTTGTCACATACACATGGTTAGCAGATGTTAATGCGAGTGTAGCGAAATGCTTGTGCTTCTAGTTCCGACAATTCAGTAATAACAAGTAATCTAACTAACAATTCCAAACCTACTGTCTTATACACAGTGTAAGGGGATAAAGAATATGTACATAAAGATATATGAATGAGTGATGGTACAGAGCAGCATAGGCAAGATACAGTAGATGGTATCGAGTACAGTATATACATATGAGATGAGTATGTAAACAAAGTGGCATAGTTTAAAGTGGCTAGTGATGCATGTATTACATAAGGATGCAGTCGATGATATAGAGTACAGTATATACATATGCATATGAGATGAATAATGTAGGGTAAGTAACATTATATAAGGTAGCATTGTTTAAAGTGGCTAGTGATATATTTACATCATTTCCCATCAATTCCCAACCAACAAGATGGCCGTGAACAATTACAACAGTTTGGGTTCACATGGGTTGTTACTACAGTATGCTGAGACATGACAATATCCATCTGAACCTTTGTCACCTAGGACATCTGTCTCACCGGACCATCTCAAACAGTAATTGAGCATCCCCTGCATTAGAGGATAAGGAACGTCTTGGGAATTTTTTCAGACTAGCATCGGTGACGGAATTCCTGTTGCGGAAAATTCCTGTCATTTTCTGAAAATGTTGGGAAGTTGGGAAGTTACTGGATTACTAGGCTACCATACTGTCCTGCGGAGTAACGGTAACAAAATATAGCATTAGATCAGGAGTCCGGGCCCTCTTGGACCCAGGGTATTACAAGGAACACTGCTCATTGTAATGGCTGCCTTGACGCTGACATGAAAAGTCAGGTGATCCGGAGGCGGACGCTAATTGGATAGAACCACTAACAGCTATTGACCTATGACCTACAGTATGACCTTCCTCCTGTCAACCCTGCTCTTAGTCACCACTACAAGCAGTCTAAGGAGCGCCCTGGTGAACAGTAGTACTATGAGGAATAGGGTGCTGTTTCGGGGTCCGACAAAGTTTATCGCTTGGAAAAAAACAGGTGATGGGTGTCAGTCTGGTAACAGGTGATGGGTGTCAGTCTGGTAACAGGCGATGGGTGTCAGTCTGGTAACAGGTGACGGTGTCAGTCTGGTAACAGCTGATGGGTGTCAGTCTGGTAACAGGTGACGGGTGTCAGTCTGGTAACAGGTGACGGGTGTCAGTCTGGTAACAGGTGACGGGTGTCAGTCTGGTAACAGGTGATGAGGGTCAGTCTGGTAACAGGTGATGGGTGTCAGTCTGGTAACAGGTGATGGGTGTCAGTCTGGTAACAGGTGATGGGTGTCAGTCTGGTAACAGGTGATGGGTGTCAGTCTGGTAACAGATAATGGGTGTCAGTCTGATAATGGGTGTCAGAGTACAGCAGCAGTATCGTCCTCAGTTCAGCCTTTGAATAATGCAGATACATCTGATCTGCCAATGCTCTGGTGAGCCACGCAAATGGAACCTTTATAGTTCCATTTATAGTGTACTGCTTTTAACCAGGGCCCATAGGGGACCAACAGGGCTCAGATCAGAAGAAGTGCACTATATAGGGAATAGGGTGCCGTTTGGAACGAGTCCCTAGCCTGTTCCCACCACGGTGTCACCATGATATCCAGGATGATTCCCTTTGTTCCATGGCCGGCAGCCTGTCACCGCATGGCGACCGTGAGAGTTCTCTCCTCTTCTTTTCTTGTATCTCTATCTTGACTCCCTATCTTTCTCCTCTCTCTATCTATCCTCATTCTCTATCTTCACCCTCCCTCCCTCTATCCCCCCTCTCTCTCTATCCCCTCTCTCTTTCTCCTCTCTCTATCTATCCTCATTCTCTATCTTCATCCTCCCGCCCTCTATCCCACCTCTCTCTCTATCCATCTCTCTCTCTCTCTCTCTCTCTCTCTCTCTCTCTCTCTCTCTCTCTCTATCCATCTCTCTCTTCTCTCTCTCCTCTCTCTGTCTCTCTCTCTCTCTGTCTCTATTTAGGTTCCACTGTGCTCTCAGCTAGACATCAATAATTCACCCTGGAGCATGTTCAAACCTGTGTGTGTGTGTGTGTCCATGGGATGTGTTGTCGAGCAGTCCCATGCTTTATTAAACAGTAACGAACCAGGGGAAGAGGAGAGTACTGTATCCATCCAGTACTTTCCAACCACACACTTAAATGACTTAACAAAGTTTAAAAATAACCTTGTTTGTTTTAATAGGCTTTTTATACTGTACTGTATCACCATGGTGAGAGTGAGCCAGGTGTTGTAGCCTTGTTTTGAGCCAGGTGGTGTAGCCTTGTTTTGAGCCAGGTGTTGTAGCCTTGTTTTGAGCCAGGTGGTGTAGCCTTGTTTTGAGCCAGGTGGTGTTGTAGCCTTGTTTTGAGCCAGGTGGTGTTGTAGCCTTGTTTTGAGCCAGGTGGTGTTGTAGCCTTGTTTTGAGCCAAGTGGTGTAGCCTTGTTTTGAGGCAGGTGGTGTAGCCTTGTACAGCAGCAGTATCGCAGCAGTATCGGGTAGCCAGGTGGTAGCCTTGTTTTGAGCCAGGTGGTGTTGTAGCCTTGTTTTGAGCCAGGTGGTGTTGTAGCCTTGTTTTGAGCCAAGTGGTGTAGCCTTGTTTTGAGGCAGGTGGTGTAGCCTTGTTTTGAGCCAGGTGGTGTAGCCTTGTTTTGAGCCAGGTGTTGTAGCCTTGTTTTGATCCAGGTGGTGTTGTAGCCTTGTTTTGAGTCAGGTGGTGGTATAGCCTTGTTTTGAGACAGGTGTAGGAGCCTTGTTTTGAGCCTTGTTTTGAGCCAGGTGCTGTAGCCTTGTTTTGAGCCAGGTGTTGTTGCCTTATTTTGAGCCTTGTTTTGAGCCAGGTGAAGTAGCCTTGTTTTGAGCCAAGTGGTGTTGTAGCCTTGTTTTGAGCCAAGTGGTGTTGTAGCATTGTTTTGAGACAGGTGGTGTAGCCTTGTTTTGAGCCAGGTGTTGTTGCCTTGTTTTGAGCAGCCTTGTTTTGAGCCAGGTGGTGTAGCCTTGTTTTGAGCCAGGTGCTGTAGCCTTGTTTTGAGCCAGGTGGTGTAGCCTTGTTTTGAGCCAGGTGCTGTAGCCTTGTTTTGAGCCTGGTGTTGTAGCCTTGTTTTGAGCCTGGTGTTGTAGCCTTGGTTTGAGCCAGGTGGTGTTGTAGCCTTGGTTTGAGCCAGGTGGTGTTGTAGCCTTGCTTTGAGCCAAGTGGTGTAGCCTTGTTTTGTGCCAGGTGGTGTAGCCTTGTTTTGAGCCAGGTGGTGTAGCCTTGTTTTGAGCCAGGTGCTGTAGCCTTGTTTTGAGCCAGGTGGTGTAGCCTTGTTTTGAGCCAGGTGTTGTTGCCTTGTTTTGAACAGCCTTGTTTTGAGCCAGGTGGTGTAGCCTTGTTTTGAGCCAGGTGATGTTGTAGCCTTGTTTTGAGCCAGGTGGTGTAGCCTTGTTTTGAGCCAGGTGCTGTACCCTTGTTTTGAGCCTGGTGTTGTAGCCTTGTTTTGAGCTTGGTGTTGTAGCCTTGTTTTGAGCCAGGTGGTGTTGTAGCCTTGGTTTGAGCCAGGTGGTGTTGTAGCCTTGTTTTGAGCCAGGTGGTGTTGTAGCCTTGTTTTGAGCCAGGTGGTGTTGTAGCCTTGGTTTGAGCCAGGTGGTGTTGTAGCCTTGTTTTGAGCCAGGTGGTGCTGTAGGCTTGTTTTGAGCCAGGTGGTGCTGTAGCCTTGTTTTGAGCCAGGTGCTGTAGCCTTGTTTTGAGCCAGGTGGTATAGCCTTGTTTTGAGCCAGGGTGGTGTTGTAGCCTTGTTTTGAGCCAGGTGGTGTTGTAGCCTTGTTTTGAGCCAAGTGGTGTAGCCTTGTTTTGAGCCAGGTGGTGTTGTAGCCTTGTTTTGAGCCAGGTGGTGTTGTAGCCTTGTTTTGAGCCAGGTGGTGTAGTCTTGTTTTGAGCCATGTGTAGTCTACAGTATTCCTTAGTCCTGAAGTAACCAGGGCTTGATCCAAGTACTGTCAGTCCAGCACCTTAGCCCCTAAGGTGTTGCGTTAACGTAGCTACAATCTAGTTCAGGTTACTGTGATTGAGGAGAAGATCATGGCAACAACCCAGAGGGTTTAAACCATTAATATAGTCAGGGTTAGAGTTAGGGTGGTCAGGGTAGTCAGGGGGTTAGGGTAGTCAGGATTAGGGTAGTCAGGGTTAGAGTTAGGGTAGTCAGGGTTAGGGTAGTCAGGGGGTTAGGGTAGTCAGGGTTAGGGTTAGGGTAGTCAGGGTTAGAGTTAGGGTAGCCAGGGTTAGGGTTAGGATAGTCAGGGTTAGGATAGTCAGGGTTAGGGTTAGGGTAGTCAGGGTTAGGGTAGTCAGGGTTAGGGTTAGGGTAGTCAGGGTTAGGGTAGTCAGGGTTAGGGTAGTCAGGGTTAGGGTTAGGGTAGTCAAGGATAGGGTTAGGGTAGTCAGGGTTAGAGTAGTCAGGGTTAGGGTAGTCAGGGTTAGGGTTAGGGTAGTCAGGGTTAGGGTAGTCAGGGTTAGAGTTAGGGTAGTCAGGATTAGGGTAGTCAGGGTTAGGGTAGTCAGGATTAGGGTAGTCAGGGTTAGGGTAGTCAGGGTTAGAGTTAGGGTAGTCAGGGTTATGGTAGTCAGGGTTAGGGTTAGGGTAGTCAGGGTTAGGGTAGTCAGGATTAGGGTAGTCAGGGTTAGAGTTAGGGTAGTCAGGGTTAGGGTAGTCAGGGTTAGGGTTAGGGTAGTCAGGGTTAGAGTTAGGGTAGTTAGGGTTAGGGTAGTCAGGGTTAGGGTAGTCAGGTTTAGGGTTAGGGTAGTCAGGGTTAGGGTATTCAGGGTTAGGGTTAGGGTGGTTAGGGTAGTCAGGGTTAGAGTTAGGGTAGTCAGGGTTAGGGTAGTCAGGGTTAGGGTAGTCAGGGTTAGAGTTAGGGTAGTCAGGGTTAGAGTAGTCAGGGTATGTATGGCCCTGTTGTCTGTTACTAACCCTGCAGCTGCAGTGTGCCAGACCACTGTTATTTGTCTCTGTCATGGCTTTGGGGTCACTGTCAGGTTAGGGTTAGGATTTCCCAGGGTCATGGTGCAGGTAGCTGACCTTTCACCTTTAAGGTGATGTTATGTCTTCCTGAGACAGTGTCTCTCTGACTCGCTCTGTCATCTCTGTGTGGGGTCAGTTTCAGGATAGGGTTAAGGTTACCCAGGGTCATGCTGTCTCTGTGACGGTCTTTGATGTGATAGACTGATGATGACAGTGTTCAAATCTATCTCATGGTGGATGTCTGTTGTAAATTGTACTGTATGTTCAGGGAGTTTACTGTTTGATCCAATCTCCTGAATACAGTGATTCATGTTGTTTGATTTCAATCAAGAGATTTTGAACAGATTTAATATATAATTAAGCGACATAGAGTGGCTTCACACCTTATTAAAGTTAGCTTTACTAATTGCATATATGTATATATTCAGCCTCTGTGTTATAGGCATGAATGGTTGAATTCTTACGGGTTCAACTTTAACCTAATACTTTTGTGCAATAATGGAGTAATCTTTTCCTGGATTGTGAGATCCCCGTATAATCCAGTTTCACCAGACCCGGGGGAGCGGGTTAGGGAGACTGAGGATGAGTCCCAAATGGAACCCTATTCCCTATATAGTGCACTGCTTTAGACCAGAGCCCTATGGGACCCTATTCCCTATATAGTGCACTACTTTAGACCAGAGCCCTATGGAACCCTATTCCCTATATATAGTGCACTACTTTAGACCAGAGATCCTCTGGAACCCTATTCCCTATATAGTGCACTACTTTAGACCAGAGCCCTATGGAACCCTATTCCCTATATAGTGCACTACTTTAGACCAGAGATCCTATGGACCTACGACTTTGAAATTAGAGTGGCACATAGTGAGGAGTGAGCTCCATCCGTCTAAAACTCAGATCATTCATGCTCTGAATGATATCATCTCCTGTCAGTCATGCACGAGGCACACATTCAAATGATTGATGGTCCCTATAGGCAGGAAATGTTGATGGAAAATTCACTGCTGTGGTTTTCTGTGGGTCTGTAGTATTGATTGCTTTTGATGGACTTTAAAACATCTATGTGTGTCAGTTAAGAGAAAATAAATACATCAACTGTATATAGATGTTAAATTGACAGGCATTTGACAATCAAGTTGAGGATTTTATTCCATTGTGGTTCCTGTTTTGAAGTAACAAGTGTTTCCCAGTCAGGAACAGTCTCAAACTGGAAATTAAACCTTTTTCCTTGTTGCTGGTGTCCGTAAAGAGGAATGTAAATTAACTTTACTGAAACAAACACGTGTGTTTACTGCGCATAATTAAATATGAATTACTTATTAATTCAAAACCAACTTGATCAATCCTCTCTTAATCGGATCTAACCTGCCTAACAGGCTACTGCAACACAAACACACAGGGTGCTAGCTGGGCTCATGTAGTGGGCGTACGTTCTGAACGAGTGCCATTCTCTCTCTAGAGACATGTTAAGGACTTCCTCTGTTACTGGAGAATAAGAGGACTTTCTCTCTCTAAAGACATGTTGCAACACTCACTACCGAGTGCCAAACTGCCTCTGGAAGCAATGTCAGCACAAGAACTGTTCGTCTGGAGCGTCATGAAATGGGTTTCCATGGCGGAGCAGCCGCACACAAGCCTAAGATCACCATGCGCAACGCCAAGCGTCGGCTGGAGTGGTGTAAAGCTCACCGCCATTGGACTCTGGAGCAGTGGAAACACGTTCTCTGGAGTGATGAATCACACTTCACCATTTTGCAGTCCGATGGACGAATCTGAGTTTGGCGGATGCCAGGAGAAACTACCTGCCCGGATGCATAGTGCCAACTGTAAAGTTTGGTGGAGGAGGAGGAGTAATGGTCTGGGCTGTTTTTTCATGGTTCGGGCTAGGCCCCTTAGGTCCAGTGAAGGGAAATCTTAACGCTACAGCATAAAATGACATTCTAGACAATTCTGTGCTTACAACTTTGTGGCAGCAGTATATGAAGGCCCTTTCCTGTTTCAGCATATAAATATTTAAAAATATGTATTCAGACCCTTTACTTAGTACTTTGTTGAAGCACCTTTGGCAGCGATTACAGCCTGGAGTCTTCTTGGGAATGACGCTAGAAGCTTGGCACCTGTATTTGGGTAGATTCTCCCATTCTTCTCTGCAGGGCCTCTCAAGCTCAAGTCAGGTTGGATGGGGAACATCACTGCACAGCTAATTTCAGGTCTATCCAGAGATGATCAATCAGGTTCAGGTCTGGGCTCTGGCTGGGCCTCTTCTGGACATTCAGAGACTTGTCCCGAAGCCACTCCTGCATTGTCTTGGCTGTGTTTTTAGGGTCATTGTCCTGTTAGAAGGTAAACCTTCACCCCAATCTGAGGTCCTGAGTGCTCTGAAGCAGGTTTTCATCAAGGATCTCTCTGTACTTTGCTCCATTCATCTTTCCCTCGATCCTGACTAGTCTTCCAGTCCCTGCAACTGAAAAACATCCCCACAGCATGATGCTGCCACCACTATGCTTCACCATAGGGATGGTGCCAGGTTTCCTCCAGACGTGACACTTGGCATTCAGGCCAAAGAGTTCAATCTTGGTTTCATCAGACCAGAGAATCTTGTTTCTCATGGTCTAAGAGTCTTTAGGTGCCGTTTGGCAAACTCCAAGTGGCCTGTCATGTGCCTTTTACTGAGGAGTGGCTTCCATCCGGCCACTCTACCATAAAGGCCTGATTGGTGGAGTGCTGCAGAGATGGTTGTCCTTCTGGAAGGTTCTCCCATCTACACAGAAGAACTCTGGAGCTCTGTCAGAGTGACCATCGGGTTCTTGGTCACCTCCTTGACCAAGGCCCTTCTCCCCCAATTGGTCAGTTTGGCCCAGGGCCAGCTCTAAGAAGAGTCTTGGTGGTTCTAAACTTCTTCCATTTAAGAATGATGGAGGCCACTGTGTTCTTGGGGACCTTCAATGCTACAGACATTTTTTGGGTACCCTTCCCCAGATCTGTGCCTCAACACAATCCTGTCTAGGAGCTCTACAGACAATTTCTTCAACCTCATAGCATGGTTTTTGCTCTGACATGCACTGTGTCAACTGTGAGACCTTATATAGACCGGTGTGTGCCTTTCCAAGTCATGTCCAATCAATTGAATTTACCACAGGTGTACTCCAATCAAGTTGTAGAAACATCTCAAGGATGCCTAGTTAAATAAAAAATGTAAATGATCAATGGAAACAGGATGCATTTTTTTGTATACGTTTACAATAATTTTTTTAATCCATTTTAGAATAAGTAACAAAATGTGGAAAAAGGGAAGGGGTCTGAATACTTTTTCCCGAATGCCACTGTATATAATAATGTCTATCCGGGTCAGTAACCGATAAGTTGCTGGTTCAAATCCCCGAGCCGACTAGATGAAATATATGTAATTGTGCTCTTGAGCAAGGCACTTAATCCCAAATTGCTCCTATAAATCACTCTGGATAAGTGTGTACTAAATTGTAATAATTATTGTTTGATTCGCCAAGAAGCTGAATCTCTTTCACCAGAGAAAGCATCATAGCAAGGCAAAAAGCACCTGTCTGTTTTAGTATCTGTAGCTCATAATATTACCTGCCATACTCTTTTTGGCCAGACAGCATCAGAAACATGATCTATACATACTGAGACAGCTGGGGTGCTGTTTCGCTCACTCGGATGACTTCTCCGGTGAGATTGATGAGTCTTGCGACTCTGTCAGATAGAGGGTGTCTGTGTGACCTTTCAGCTCTGTCAGAGGGTGTCTGTGTGACCTTTCAGCTCTGTCAGAGGGTGTCTGTGTGACCTTTCAGCTCTGTCAGAGGGTGTCTGTGTGACCTTTCAGCTCTGTCAGAGGGTGTCTGTGTGACCTTTCAGCTCTGTCAGAGGGTGTCTGTGTGAGCGTTCAGCTCTGTCAGAGGGTGTCTGTGTGACCTTTCAGCTCTGTCAGAGGGTGTCTGTGTGACCTTTCAACTCTGTCAGATAGAGGGTGTCTGTGTGAGCGTTCAGCTCTGTCAGAGGGTGTCTGTGTGACCTTTCAGCTCTGTCAGAGGGTGTCTGTGTGACCTTTCAGCTCTGTCAGAGGGTGTGTGTGTGACCTTTCAGCTCTGTCAGAGGGTGTCTGTGTGACCGTTCAGCTCTGTCAGAGGGTGTCTGTGTGACCTTTCAGCTCTGTCAGAGGGTGTCTGTGTGACCATTCAGCTCTGTCAGATAGAGGGTGTCTGTGTGACCTTTCAGCTCTGTCAGAGGGAATCTGTGTGACCTTTCAGCTCTGTCAGAGGGTGTCTGTGTGACCTTTCAGCTCTGTCAGAGGGTGTCTGTGTGACCTTTCAGCTCTGTCAGAGGGTGTCTGTGTGACCTTTCAGCTCTGTCAGAGGGTGTCTGTGTGACCTTTCAGCTCTGTCAGAGGGTGTCTGTGTGACCTTTCAGCTCTGTCAGAGGGTGTCTGTGTGAGCGTTCAGCTCTGTCAGATAGAGGGTGTCTGTGTGAGCGTTCAGCTCTGTCAGAGGGTGTCTCTGTGAGCGTTCAGCTCCGTCAGATAGAGGGTGTCTGTGTGACCGTTCAGCTCTGTCAGATAGAGGGTGTCTGTGTGACCGTTCAGCTCTGTCAGAGGGTGTCTGTGTGAGCGTTCAGCTCTGTCAGATAGAGGGTGTCTGTGTGAGCGTTCAGCTCTGTCAGATAGAGGGTGTCTGTCACACAGGGAATAGGGTTCCATAAGGCTCTGGTCTAAAGTAGTGCACTATATAGGGAATAGGGTTCCATGGGGCTCTGGTCTAAAGTAGTGCACTATATAGGGAATAGGGTTCCATAGGGCTCTGGCCTAAAGTAGTGCACTATATAGGGAATAGGGTGTGCTCTCAAGCTCAGCTGCTGTACATCTTCAATATCCCTCAGACTGGTCCTATTGTATGTGTGGCTGGTAACCAACCTCTTCCTCTCTCTGTGATGACCTAGACCCAGTCAGTATTGACCTGCTCTGGTCGCTCTGTGGATTGGATTACCAAAAACATCTCAGGCTGCAGACAGACAGAGACGGACAGAGATGGACGGAGACAGACTAAGACAGACAGACAGACAGACACGGTAGTAACCCGTAGTGATGGTCTGGTTGTATTGTCCTGGTCTGTCCTGGTCTGTCCTGGTTGTATTGTCCTGGTCTGCCCTGTAGTCTGATAGTCTGGTTGTATTGTCCTAGTCTGTCCTGGTCTGTCCTGTAGTCTGATGGTCTGGTTGTATTGTCCTGGTCTGTCCTGTAGTCTGACAGTCTGGTTGTATTGTCCTGGTCTGTCCTGGTTGTATTGTCCTGGTCTGTCCTGGTTATATTGTCCTGGTCTGTCCTGTTCTGTCCTGTAGTCTGATAGTCTGGTTGTATTGTCCTGGTCTGTCCTGGTCTGTCCTGTAGTCTGATGGTCTGGTTGTATTGTCCTGGTCTGCCCTGTAGTCTGATAGTCTGGTTGTATTGTCCTGGTCTGTCCTGGTCTGTCCTGTAGTCTGATGGTCTGGTTGTATTGTCCTGGTCTGTCCTGGTCTGTCCTGGTTGTATTGTCCTGGTCTATCCTGTAGTCTGATGGTCTGGTTGTATTGTCCTGGTCTGTCCTGGTCTGTCCTGGTTGTATTGTCCTGGTCTGTCCTGTAGTCTGATAGTCTGGTTGTATTGTCCTGGTCTGTCCTGGCCTGTTATGGTTGTATTGTCCTGGCCTGTTATGGTTGTATTGTCCTGGTCTGTCCTGTAGTCTGATAGTCTGGTTGTATTGTCCTGGTCTGTCCTGGTCTGTCCTGTAGTCTGACAGTCTGGTTGTATTGTCCTGGCCTGTTATGGTTATATTGTCCTGGTCTGTCCTGGTTGTATTGTCCTGGTCTGTCCTGGTCTGTCCTGTAGTCTGATAGTCTGGTTGTATTGTCCTGGTCTGTCCTGGTCTGTCCTGGTTGTATTGCCCTGGTCTGTCCTGGTTATATTGTCCTGGTCTGTCCTGTAGTCTGATAGTCTGGTTGTATTGTCCTGGTCTGTCCTGGTCTGTCCTGGTTGTATTGTCCTGGTCTGTCCTGGTCTGTCCTGTAGTCTGACAGTCTGGTTGTATTGTCCTGGTCTGTCCTGGTTATATTGTCCTGGTCTGTCCTGTTCTGTCCTGTAGTCTGATAGTCTGGTTGTATTGTCCTGGTCTGTCCTGGTCTGTCCTGTAGTCTGGTGGTCTGGTTGTATTGTCCTGGTCTGTCCTGTAGTCTGATAGTCTGGTTGTATTGTCCTGGTCTCTCCTGTAGTCTGATGGTCTGGTTGTATTGTCCTGGTCTGTCCTGGTTGTATTGTCCTGGTCTGTCCTGTAGTCTGATGGTCTGGTTGTATTGTCCTGGTCTGTCCTGGTCTGTCCTGGTTGTATTGTCCTGGTCTGTCCTGTAGTCTGATAGTCTGGTTGTATTGTCCTGGTCTGTCCTGGCCTGTTATGGTTATATTGTCCTGGTCTGTCCTGTAGTCTGATGGTCTGTCCTGGTCTGTCCTGTAGTCTGACAGTCTGGTTGTATTGTTCTGGTCTGTCCTGGTCTGTCCTGTAGTCTGATAGTCTGGTTGTATTGTCCTGGCCTGTTATGGTTATATTGTCCTGGTCTGTCCTGGTTGTATTGTCCTGGTCTGTCCTGGTCTGTCCTGTAGTCTGACTGTCTGGTTGTATTGTCCTGGTCTGTCCTGGTTGTATTGTCCTGGTCTGTCCTGGTCTGTCCTGTAGTCTGATAGTCTGGTTGTATTGTCCTGGTCTGTCCTGGTCTGTCCTGGTTGTATTGTCCTGGTCTGTCCTGGTTATATTGTCCTGGTCTGTCCTGTAGTCTGATAGTCTGGTTGTATTGTCCTGGTCTGTCCTGGTCTGTCCTGGTTTTATTGTCCTGGTCTGTCCTGGTCTGTCCTGTAGTCTGGTTGTATTGTCCTGGTCTGTCCTGTAGTCTGATAGTCTGGTTGTATTGTCCTGGTCTGTCCTGGTCTGTCCTGTAGTCTGATAGTCTGGTTGTATTGTCCTGGTCTGTTATGGTTATATTGTCCTGGTCTGTCCTTGTTGTATTGTCCTGGTCTGTTATGGTTATATTGTCCTGTTCTGTCCTTGTTGTACTGTCCTGGCCTGTTATGGTTATATTGTCCTGGTCTGTCCTGTAGTCTGATGGTCTGGTTGTATTGTCCTGGCATGTTATGGTTATATTGTCCTGGTCTGTCCTGGTCTGTCCTGTAGTCTGATAGTCTGGTTGTATTGTCCTGGTCTGTCCTGTAGTCTAATAGTCTGGTTGTATTGTCCTGGTCTCTCCTGTAGTCTGATGGTCTGGTTGTATTGTCCTGGTCTGTCCTGGTCTGTTCTGGTTGTATTGTCCTGGTCTGTCCTGTAGTCTGATGGTCTGGTTGTATTGTCCTGGTCTGTCCTGGTTGTATTGTCCTGGTCTGTCCTCTAGTCTGATAGTCTGGTTGTATTGTCCTGGTCTGTCCTGGCCTGTTATGGTTGTATTGTCCTGGTCTGTCCTGTAGTCTGATAGTCTGGTTGTATTGTCCTGGTCTGTCCTGGTCTGTCCTGTAGTCTGACAGTCTGGTTGTATTGTCCTGGTCTGTCCTGGTCTGTCCTGTAGTCTGACAGTCTGGTTATATTGTCCTGGTCTGTCCTGGTTTTATTGTCCTGGTCTGTCCTGTAGTCTGACAGTCTGGTTGTATTGTCCTGGTCTGTCCTGGTCTGTCCTGGTTGTATTGTCCTGGTCTTTCCTGGTCTGTCCTGTAGTCTGATAGTCTGGTTGTATTGTCCTGGTCTGTCCTGGTCTGTCCTGGTTGTATTGTCCTGGTCTGTCCTGGTTATATTGTCCTGGTCTGTCCTGGTCTGTCCTGTAGTCTGATAGTCTGGTTGTATTGTCCTGGTCTGTCCTGTAGTCTGATAGTCTGGTTGTATTGTCCTGGTCTGTCCTGGTCTGTCCTGGTTGTATTGTCCTGGTCTGTCCTGGTCTGTCCTGTAGTCTGATAGTCTGGTTGTATTGTCCTGGTCTGTCCTGGTCTGTCCTGTAGTCTGATAGTCTGGTTGTATTGTCCTGGTCTGTTATGGTTATATTGTCCTGGTCTGTCCTTGTTGTATTGTCCTGGTCTGTTATGGTTATATTGTCCTGGTCTGTCCTTGTTGTACTGTCCTGGCCTGTTATGGTTATATTGTCCTGGTCTGTCCTGGTCTGTCCTGTAGTCTGATGGTGTGGTTGTATTGTCCTGGCCTGTTATGGTTATATTGTCCTGGTCTGTCCTGGTCTGTCCTGTAGTCTGATAGTCTGGTTGTATTGTCCTGGTCTGTCCTGTAGTCTGATAGTCTGGTTGTATTGTCCTGGTCTGTCCTGTAGTCTGATAGTCTGGTTGTATTGTCCTGGTCTGTCCTGTTCTGTCCTGTAGTCTGATGGCCAGGTTATATTGTCCTGGTCTGTCCTGGTCTGTCCTGTAGTCTGACAGTCTGGTTGTATTGTCCTGGTCTGTCCTGGTTGTATTGTCCTGGTCTGTCCTGTAGTCTGATAGTCTGGTTGTATTGTCCTGGCCTGTTATGGTTATATTGTCCTGGTCTGTCCTGGTTGTATTGTCCTGGCCTGTTATGGTTATATTGTCCTGGTCTGTCCTGGTCTGTCCTGTAGTCTAATAGTCTTGTTGTATTGTCCTGGTGTGTCCTGTAGTCTGACAGTCTGGTTGTATTGTCCTGGTCTGTCCTGGTCTGTCCTGGTTGTATTGTCCTGGTCTGTCCTGGTCTGTCCTGGTTGTATTGTCCTGGTCTGTCCTGGTCTGTCCTGTAGTCTGATAGTCTGGTTGTATTGTCCTGGTCTGTCCTGGTCTTTCCTGTAGTCTGATAGTCTGGTTGTATTGTCCTGGTCTGTCCTGGTCTGTCCTGTAGTCTGATAGTCTGGTTGTATTGTCCTGGTCTGTCCTGGTCTGTCCTGTAGTCTGATAGTCTGGTTGTATTGTCCTGGTCTGTCCTGGTCTGTCCTGTAGTCTGATAGTCTGGTTGTATTGTCCTGGTCTGTCCTGGTCTGTCCTGTAGTCTGATATTCTGGTTTTATTGTCCTGGTCTGTCCTGTAGTCTGATAGTCTGGTTGTATTGTCCTGGTCTGTCCTGGTCTGTCCTGTAGTCTGATGGCCAGGTTGTATTGTCCTGGTCTGTCCTGTAATCTGATAGTCTGGTTGTATTGTCCTGGTCTGTCCTGGTCTGTCCTGTAGTCTGACAGTCTGGTTGTATTGTCCTGGTCTGTCCTGGTCTGTCCTGGTTGTATTGTCCTGGTCTGTCCTGGTCTGTCCTGGTTGTATTGTCCTGGTCTGTCCTGGTCTGTCCTGTAGTCTGATAGTCTGGTTGTATTGTCCTGGTCTGTCCTGGTCTGTCCTGTAGTCTGATGGTCTGGTTGTATTGTCCTGGTCTGTCCTGGTCTGTACTGTAGTCTGATAGTCTGGTTGTATTGTCCTGGTCTGTCCTGGTTGTATTGTCCTGGTCTGTCCTGGTCTGTCCTGGTTTTATTGTCCTGGTCTGTCCTGTAGTCTGACAGTCTGGTTGTATTGTCCTGGTCTGTCCTGGTCTGTCCTGGTTGTATTGTCCTGGTCTGTCCTGTAGTCTGATAGTCTGGTTGTATTGTCCTGGTCTGTCCTGGTTGTATTGTCCTGGTCTGTCCTGGTCTGTCCTGGTTGTATTGTCCTGGTCTGTCCTGTAGTATGATAGTCTGGTTGTATTGTCCTGGTCTGTCCTGGTCTGTCCTGTAGTCTGACAGTCTGGTTGTATTGTCCTGGTCTGTCCTGGTTGTATTGTCCTGGTCTGTCCTGTAGTATGATAGTCTGGTTGTATTGTCCTGGTCTGTCCTGGTCTGTCCTGTAGTCTGACAGTCTGGTTGTATTGTCCTGGTCTGTCCTGGTCTGTCCTGTAGTCTGACAGTCTGGTTGTATTGTCCTGGTCTGTCCTGGTTGTATTGTCCTGGTCTGTCCTGGTCTGTCCTGGTTGTATTGTCCTGGTCTGTCCTGGTCTGTCCTGGTTTTATTGTCCTGGTCTGTCCTGTAGTCTGACAACCTGGTTGTATTGTCCTGGTCTGTCCTGGTCTGTCCTGGTTGTATTGTCCTGGTCTGTCCTGTAGTCTGATGGTCTGGTTGTATTGTCCTGGTCTGTCCTGGTCTGTCCTGGTCTGTCCTGTAGTCTGATGGTCTGGTTGTATTGTCCTGGTCTGTCCTGGTTGTATTGTCCTGGTCTGTCCTGTAGTCTGATAGTCTGGTTGTATTGTCCTGGTCTGTCCTGGTCTGTCCTGTAGTCTGATAGTCTGGTTGTATTGTCCTGGTCTGTCCTGGTCTGTCCTGGTTGTATTGTCCTGGTCCGTCCTGTAGTCTGATAGTCTGGTTGTATTGTCCTGGTCTGTCCTGGTCTGTCCTGTAGTCTGATAGTCTGGTTGTATTGTCCTGGTCTGTCCTGGTCTGTCCTGTAGTCTGATGGTCTGGTTGTATTGTCCTGGTTGTATTGTCCTGGTCTGTCCTGGTTGTATTGTCCTGGTCTGTCATGGTCTGTCCTGGTTGTATTGTCCTGGTCTGTCCTGTAGTCTGATAGTCTGGTTGTATTGTCCTGGTCTGTACTTGTTGTATTGTCCTGGCCTGTTATGGTTATATTGTCCTGGTCTGCCACTGGTTGTATTGTCCTGGTCTGTCCTGGTTGTATTGTCCTGGTTGTATTGATGGAGTTGCCCCTGTATGTGTCCTATGCTGGGGACATTTCCAACTGTCCATCAATTAAGTTTATACAATTCAATTATATCTACAAGATCGGGATACATGCCGGTCAGTTGGCTGATATGTCTTTGGCTTAGATCATGCATTTGATGCCATGCACAGTTGTTGGTCTCCATAGCATCACTGTGTGGTTGTATTATTACCAGAGTGGGATACGGGTTGTGTGGCATGTCGTTGAGAAAATGTTATCCATGTTACCACTAACAGACTCTGTGTTCATACTGCAGGGTAAACAGACTCTGTTTGTGTTCATACTGCAGGGCAAACAGACTGTGTCCGTACTGCAGGGTAAACAGACTGTTTGTGCCCATACTGCAGGGTAAACAAACTGTGTCCATACTGCAGGGTAAACAGACTCTGTTTGTGTCCATACTGCAGGGTAAACAGACTCTGTTTGTGTTCATACTGCAGGGTAAACAGACTGTTCATACTGCAGGGTAAACAGACTCTGTTTGTGCCCATACTGCAGGGTAAACAGACTCTGTTTGTGTTCATACTGCAGGGTAAGCAGACTCTGTTTGTATTCATACTGCAGGGTAAACAGACTGTGTCCTTACTGCAGGGTAAACAGACTGTGTTCATACTGCAGGGTAAACAGACTGTGTTCATACTGCAGGGTAAACAGACACTGTTTGTGTCCATACTGCAGGGTAAACAGACTCTGTTTGTGTTCATACTGCAGGGTAAACAGACTGTGTCCATACTGCAGGGTAAACAGACTCTGTTTGTGTCCATACTGCAGGGTAAACAGACTGTGTTCATACTGCAGGGTAAACAGACTCTGTTTGTGTTCATACTGCAGGGTAAACAGGCTGTGTTTGTGTTCATACTGCAGGGTAAACAGACTGTGTTTGTGTTCATACTGCAGGGTAAACAGACTGTGTTTGTGTTCATACTGCAGTGTAAACAGACTCTGTTTGTGTTCATACTGCAGGGTAAACAGACTCTGTTTGTGTTCATACTGCAGGGTAAACAAACTGTGTCCATACTGCAGGGTAAACAGACTCTGTTTGTGTCCATACTGCAGGGTAAACAAACTGTGTCCATACTGCAGGGTAAACAGACTCTGTTTGTGTTTATACTGCAGGGTAAACAGACTCTGTTTGTGTTTATACTGCAGGGTAAACAGAATGTTGGTCTCTGTTGGCTCTCTGCTGCCACCTGCCTGCCTGTCAAAGGAATTACATAGTTTTATTTTCGGGATTAATTTACACATAAACAAACATTACAATAATTCACTGTGATAATTAAATTATAATTCTTCTTCTGGCGTTCTCTGCATTGTGCATGGCATAAAGAATAAAAAATAAATACAAATAAAATCTCTCTTTCACTCTCTCTCTCTCTCTCTCTCTCTCTGTCTCTGTCTCTCGCTCCCTCTCTTTCTCTCCCGCTCCCCCTCTCTCTCTCTCCCTCTCTGTCTCTCTCTCTCTCTCTCTCTCTCTCTCTCTCTCTCTCTCTCTCTCTCTCTCTCTCTCTCGCTACCTCTCTCTCTCTCTCTCCCGCTCCTTCTCTCTCCCGCTCCCTCTCTCCCTCTCTCTCTCTCTCTCTCCTTCTCTCTCTCTCTCTCTTTCCCCACAGGTATCCCCTTCCCTAAGAACTTCACCCAGATCTGTAAGAAGATCATCTGCCGTCTGTTCCGGGTGTTTGTCCACGTCTACATCCACCATTTTGACCGTATGATCCTGATGGGAGCTGAGGCCCATGTTAACACCTGCTATAAGCACTTCTACTACTTCAGCACAGAGCTCAACCTCATAGACCGCAAGGAGCTGGAGCCACTGGTGAGTATAGAGAGAAGTGTCCCAAATGGCTCCCTATTCCCTATATAGTTTACTACTTTAGAACAGAGCCGTTTGGAACCCTATTCCCTATTATATAGTGCTTTAGACCAAGGCTGGTGAGTAGTAATGCAATCCTCTCAGACATACAGGAGGCTAGGGGTTAGGGGTTAGGGGCTAGGGGTTTGGGGCTAGGGGTTAGGGGCTAGGGGCTAGGGGTTAGGGGCTAGGGGTTAGGGGCTAGGGGTTTATTAAGGCTCTGGTCACCCGGTAGTTCTTTATTATAGAGTCTGACTGGACTGGTGCCACCTAGAGGCTGACTGACTGGTGCCACCTAGAGGCTGACTGGACTGGTGCCACCTAGAGGCTGACTGATTGGTGTCATCTAGAGGCTGAATGGACTTGTGTCACCTAGAGGCTAACTGACTGGTGTCATCTAGAGGCTGAATGGACTTGTGTCACCTAGAGGCTGAATGGACTGGTGTCACCTAGAGGCTGAATGGACTGGTGTCACCTAGAGGCTGAATGGACTGCTGTCACCTAGAGGCTGACTGGACTGGTGTCATCTAGAGGCTGACTGGACTGGTGTCATCTAGAGGCTGACTGGACTGGTGTCATCTAGAGGCTGACTGGACTGGTGTCATCTAGAGGCTGACTGGACTGGTGTCATCTAGAGGCTGACTGGACTGGTGTCATCTAGAGGCCGACTGGACTGGTGTCATCGAGAGGCCGACTGGACTGGTGTCATCGAGAGGCCGACTGGACTGGTGTCATCGAGAGGCCGACTGGACTGGTGTCATCGAGAGGCCGACTGGACTGGTGTCATCTAGAGGCCGACTGGACTGGTGTCACCTAGAGGCTGACTGGACTGGTGTCACCTAGAGGCTGACTGGACTGGTGTCACCTAGAGGCTGACTGGACTGGTGTCATCTAGAGGCTGACTGGACTGGTGTTTCCTAGAGGCTGACTGGACTGGTGTCACCTAGAGGCTGACTGGACTGGTGTCACCTAGAGGCTGAATGGACTTGTGTCACCTAGAGGCTGACTGGACTGGTGCCACCTAGAGGCTGAATGGACTGGTGCCACCTAGAGGCTGAATGGACTGGTGTCACCTAGAGGCTGAATGGACTGGTGCCACCTAGAGGCTGAATGGACTGGTGCCACCTAGAGGCTGACTGGACTGGTGTAAGGCAGCATTAGAATAGATGTTCTATGTTTTCTTTAAAATGTGCTGTTGCCTGGTCAGTGTTCCTTAAGAAAACATTCTAGTTTAGTTGTAGGTTTTCATTGTATTCCATTTTCTCCTCTTGTCTACTTCCTCTATCAGCCTCCATACAGTGGAACAGGGAGATATAATCAGTCCTCTATCAGCCTCCATACAGTGGAACAGGGAGTTATAATCAGTCCTCTATCAGCCTCCATACAGTGGAACAGGGAGATAGAATCAGTCCTCTATCAGCCTCCATACAGTGGAACAGGGAGATATAATCAGTCCTCTATCAGCTAGGAGATGGGATCAGTCTGGTTCTGGTCTCCATTACACGACAGGGAGATGGGATCAGTCTGGTTCTGGTCTCCATTACACGGCAGGGAGATGGGATCAGTCTGGTTCTGGTCTCCAGTACACAGCAGGAAGATGGGATCAGTCTGGTTCTGGTCTCCAGTACACGGCAGGGAGATGGGATCAGTCTGGTTCTGGTCTCCAGTACACGGCAGGGAGATGGGATCAGTCTGGTTCTGGTCTCCAGTACACAGCAGGAAGATGGGATCAGTCTGGTTCTGGTCTCCAGTACACGGCAGGGAGATGGGATCAGTCTGGTTCTGGTCTCCAGTACACGGCAGAGAGATGGGATCTGTCTGGTTATGGTCGCCAGTACACGGCAGGGAGATGGGATCAGTCTGGTTCTGGTCGCCATTACACGGCAGGGACATACAGATGTCTTCTGCCAGCTCCTGTGAGTCCTTCTCATTTGGCCTTATGCTGGCTCAGGAGAAAGATTCGGACAAGAGGAGTGATGGGGGAATGGGGGAATATGGGGAATCTGGGAATGGGGGAATATGGGGAATATGGGGGAATATGGGGAATATGGGGAATGGGGGAATATGGGGAATGGGGGAATATGGGGAATGGGGGAATGGGGGAATATGGGGGAATGGGGGAATATGGGGAATGGGGGGAAAATGGGGGAATATGGGGGAATATGGGGGAATGGGGGAATATGGGGGATGGGGGAATATGGGGGAATGGCCTGCAGGAATATATTTGTTCCTTCAGGTCAGCTCTTGTGTAGTATAGATCTCCTAGGCAACAGAAAATAAACAAATACAGCTGCACACATGAGGCAGAAACAAGGACCAGGACGACTGTAGGTCCTGGTGCCACCCTTCTACTGGCCCCTGGAAGGAAGGCTGTTGCCTAGCCACCTGGCTGTGAGTTCTCTGGGTGTGCTATCGGGTTGACCTTGTGCCTAATAGGCTGACAGCCAGCGTGTATTAGCAGGCCATCAGGCCAGGTGTGTTAGTACGTTGACCTTGAGCGTAGTGATGGCCCTCTCACCAAGGTGGAGCTCAGCTCAGTTTGCCAGCCTGTCACTGTTGCCAAACTCATTCTCCGCTGATACAGGGATTTACACCTGTCTTGACCGAACAGTTGTCATGACATACCATCGAATGGAGCACAGTCACAAGTGTTGTTGTAAACAAATGAATTGAATGTTGAATCAGTTTCATCCTCTCACTCTCTAGTAACTTATTTATCTCTTCCAGAAAGATATGACGTCTGGGATGTGTCACTGAGGTGTTGTAGCAGAACCACTGGAGCTGCCGATGGCCTGGCAGGAGGTTACCGTGGATACGCTGTGGGAGGGGTCCAGTGAGCAGCAGAGATGCCTCTGAAGCTTGGATGACATCATCACCGTGCGTCTGGTAGCCGTAGAAGAACCTGTTATCTGCAGATACGCCTGCCTGGCTGGATGTAGCGAGGACAGACTCTACTAGTTGTACGATCAACACTGTAGCAGAGACTACTAGACTCTGCTGTAGTTTGTCATGTTGAATCATTCTCTCTATAACACCAGATTACAGAGGAGGAGCTGATTAACTAATGTTTGCATGAGTTGATTATGTTCAATATGAGAGTATGACTACTAGGACCACTTACTGACTGACTGACTGACTGACTTACTGGCAGGCTGGCTGACTGATTCACTGGCCAGCTGGCTGGCTGACTGATTCACTGGCCAGCTGGATGACTGACTGATTCACTGGCCAGCTGGCTGGCTGACTGATTGACTGGCAAGCTGGCTGGCTGACTGATTCACTGGCCAGCTGGCTGGCTGACTGATTGACTGGCCAGCTGGCTGGCTGACTGATTGACTGGCAAGCTGGCTGGCTGACTGATTCACTGGCCAGCTGGCTGGCTGACTGATTCACTGGCCAGCTGGCTGGCTGACTGATTGACTGGCAAGCTGGCTGGCTGACTGGCAAATCAAAACGTAAGAATAGAATCCTATTTCTTATATAGTGCACTACTGTTGACCAGGGCTCTATGGAACCCTACGGGACACTATGGCCTATGGGCAAAGGCAGTGCACTACGGTTGACCAGGGCTCTATGGAACCCTACGGGGCCCTATGGGCAAAGGCAGTGCACTACTGTTGACCAGGGCTCTATGGAACCCTACGGGACACTATGGCCTATGGGCAAAGGCAGTGCACTACGGTTGACCAGGGCTCTATGGAACCCTACGGGGCCCTATGGGCAAAGGCAGTGCACTACTGTTGACCAGGGCTCTATGGAACCCTACGGGACACTATGGCCTATGGGCAAAGGCAGTGCACTACTGTTGACCAGGGCTCTATGGAAACCTACGGGGCACTATGGGCAAAGGCAGTGCACTACGGTTGACCAGGACGCTATGGGACCCTTTGGCCTATGGGCAAAGGCAGTGCACTATATAGTTCATTGGGAAAGTATTCAGACCCCTTGACGTTTTCTACATGTTGTTACGTTACAGACTTATTCTAAAATGGATTACATACATCTTTTCCTAATTAATCTACACACAATAACCCAGCATGACATCACAATACCCCATAATGGCATCACAATACCCCATAATGACATCACAATACCCCATAATGACATCACAATACCCCATAATGACATCACAATAACCCATAATGACATCACAATGACCCATAATGACATCACAATACCCCATAATGGCATCACAATACCCCATAATGACATCACAATACCCCATAATGACATCACAATACCCCATAATGACATCACAATAACCCAGAATGACATCACAATACCCCATAATGACAAATTAAAAACAGAAATACCTTATTCACATGAGTATTCAAACCCTTTGCTATGAGACTTGAAATTGAGCTCAGGTGCATCCTGTTTCCATTGATCATCCTTGAGATGTTTCTACATCTTGATTGGAGTACACCTGTGGTAAATTAAATTGATTGGTCATGATTTAGAAAGGCACACACCGGTCTATATAAGGTCCCACAGTTGTCAGAGCAAAACCAAACCATGAGGTCGAAGGCGTTGTCTGTAGAGCTCCGATACCGGATTGTGTCGAGGCACAGATCTGGGGAAGGGTACCAAATATTTTCTGTAGCTTTGAAGATCCCCAAGAAAACAGTGGCCTCCATCATTCTAAAATGGAAAAAGTTTGGAACCACCAAGACTCTTCCTAGAGCTGGCCTCCCAGCCAAATTGAGCAATCAGGGATGAATGGCCTTGGTCAGGGAGGTGAACAAGAACCCAATGGTCACTCTGACAGTGCTCCAAAATTCCTCTGTGGAGATGGAAGAAACTTCCAGAAGGACAACCATCTCTGCAGCATTCCACCAATCAGGCCTTTATGGTAGAGCGGCCAGACAGAAGCCACTCCTCAGTAAAAGGCACATGACAGCCCAGTTGGAGTTTGCCAAAAGGCACCTAAATACTCTCAAACCATGAGAAACAAGATTCTCTGGGGGAAACCTGGCACCATCCCTACGGTGAAGCATGGTGGTGGCAGCATCATGCTGTGGGGCTGTTTTTCAGTGGCAGAGACAGGGAGACTAGTCAGGATCGAGGGAAAGATGAACAGAACAAAGTACAGAGAGATCCTTGATGAAAATCTGCTCCAGAGCGCTCAGGACCTCTAACTGGGGTGAAGGTTCACCTTCCAACAGAACAACGACCCTAAGCACACAACCAAGACACCACAGGAGTGGCTTCGGGACAAGTCTCTGAATGTCCTTGAGTGGCCCAGGCGGAGCCCGGACTGAAAATAGCTCCCATTACAACCTGACAGAGCTTGAGAGGATCTGCAGAGAAGAATGGGAGAAACTCCCCAAATACAGGTGTGCCAAGCTTGTAGCGTCATAACCAAGAAGACTCAAGGATGTCTTCACGGCCAAAGGTGCTTCAACAAAGTACTAAGTAAAGGGTCTGAATACTTATATAAATGTGATATTGCCGGGGTTTTTTTGTAGTTTCATTGGTTCTTTCAGGTGTTCATCCATCATGATCCTGTTTTTCATTACTTCACCATGAGGACTTCTTTCTATGTAAATTAACTTGTTGTGCTGGCATCCTTAGCCTAGTGAATATGTATTTATGATAATTTAGCAACACTAAAATCAAGTTTGTTATCCAATCATCAGTCTGTAACTTGACTGTTCAGTTTACAATAACCAACACAAAGTGTCTGACCTACAAAGCGATGATAATATTGTCAACTAGACACTGACACTTATTTACAATTCTTTTTAACATTTAGTTTGACTGTTCATGATTCCATGTAAACATTACTACACCAGAAACAATAAAGTTTTGATTCCTTCCAGAAAAAAGTTTATATCTTTTCACAAGGTGATTTTATACAGTACATGCCTACTGGTGTTGTTTGCGATACAGAATGGGCTCATCTGTTGTTGAGAGAAACACAGCGGTTCAATCTCTTATTCTGAGCTCATTAGTTTAGCTTAGTTTACTTATACACTATCTGTGATTAGATGGATTATTGATAGCACAGAGGCTAACATGCTAACCCTCACTGTGATTAGATGGATAATAGATAGCATGTTAGCCTCTGTGCTAACCCACACTGTGATTAGATTGATAATAGATAGCACAGAGGCTAACATGCTAACCCTCACTGTGATTAGATTGATAATAGATAGCACAGAGGCTAATATGCTAACCCTCACTGTGATTAGATGGGTGATAAATAGCACAGAGGCTAACATGCTAACACCTCACTGTGATTAGACGGGTGATAAATAGCACAGAGGCTAACATGCTAACACCTCACTGTGATTAGACAGGTGATAAATAGCACAGAGGCTAACATGCTAACCCTCACTGTGTTTAGATGGGTGATAAATAGCACAGAGGCTAACATGCTAACACCTCACTGTAGGAAGAGTTCTCTCCATGGACAGCCACTCACAGTGTTTTAATCCACCAGTGTTTTTTTTTAATTCACCTCAGAGGTTCTAGACATGGATTAAAGTCAAGGTTGATCCTCACCACAGCTAATTAAAAAGAGAGTTGTTTCGTCTAATCAATCAGATCCATGTACAACAGTAGGCTAATATATAAAGCTGACCAGGCACTCACAGCCCACCTCTTACAGTACCTCTCACCTCAGTGGAGCTAAGTGACTGTGTGTCTCTGTCTGAGTCTGTCTAACCGAAGAGGAGGTTTAATGCTGACATGTCGGTTGGTACATAATTGACTTATTCCTCGTAGCTAACGGTGCGACAATCGTCTTCCAACGAGTCTTGTCTTTGGGCCACAGCTTGCGCCCCTTTTGTCCCATGAGAGACACCATCTCTTGCAGCTCAGACCTACCAGTCGGTTGTACAGCCTAGACTTTTCCTCTATGGGTGAGGAGGCCAGCAGCCCGCCGGTGTGTGTTCAGATCGTGTCGATGATCTTCCTGGTGTGTTTCGGCCTGTACTGCATCGTGAAGGGCGTGTCCTTCGGCCTCTTCAGCTGGTGGTATATCCTGGGAGGATCGTGTATCGTGGCGGCAGCTTTCGCATCGTTCAGGGTATATGAGGTGTGTATTATCTCTGCTCAGAGGGAGATCTGTGAGGGACAGCCCTGTGGACCAGAGACAGTCCTGTGGACCAGAGACTAGTGACAGCCCTGTGGACCAGAGACCAGTGACAGCCCTGTGGACCAGAGACAGTCCTGTGGACCAGAGACTAGGGACAGCCCTGTGGACCAGAGACTAGGGACAGCCCTGTGGACCAGAGACTAGTGACAGCCCTGTGGACCAGAGACAGCCCTGTGGACCAGAGACTAGGGACAGCCCTGTGGACCAGAGACTAGGGACAGCCCTGTGGACCAGAGACTAGGGACAGCCCTGTGGACCAGAGACTAGGGACAGCCCTGTGGACCAGAGACTAGTGACAGTCCTGTGGACCAGAAACAGCCCTGTGGACCAGAGACTAGGAACAGTCCTGTGGACCAGAGACTAGGAACAGCCCTGTGGACCAGAGACTAGGAACAGACCTGTGGACCAGAGACTAGGAACAGACCTGTGGACCAGAGACTAGAAACAGACCTGTGGACCAGAGACTAGGAACAGACCTGTGGACCCAGACCATAGAGTGACCCAGAGACTAGGAACAGACCTGTAGCAGACAGTAGACCCTGCGAGGAGACCGTGGCGGTAACAGCCAGATATAGACTGGATTTCTACTGGACACTCAACCCAGGACCACTGACCTATCCTGAACTATCTGGATAGAAATAAGGACAGAATAACTCCAGTATTACTGACTTGTGTCATGAAATCATAGTGTACTGCTTGATTATTAGGTGGTGTGCTTTGTTGCAGTCATCTCTTTGAAACATAAAAACAAATAATATCACACAAGTCATACATCACAGATAAGAATTTAATCACAAAACGTTTTATTCATTTTAAGGATACCATCTTCCTAAGTAATGGTTTCTTAAAGACATTTACATCTGATATTACAGCAGGCTGCCATGTATGTTACACTATACAGATGTAGGTTCTTCATTTGATCCCTTTTTTTTGTTGTTGGGAATTTTCTTACACAGCAGAAAATGCAAACTTGTAGTGTATTATTCAAGGTTTAAAAAGGCTTCTACATTTTGTAATTTCCACTTTAAAATGTCAGACTTGATTTGCACCTAATGAAAAATGTATTATAACCCGTGTAATAATTCACATTTCCTGTTGCTGCAGGATTATTTTCCAGCTGTAGAAAACTGGCTCAAATTAAGATACTCCATCTGTAAGGTCAACCGTTACACTGTTGTTATCGGTCAGCCAGCGACTAGCATAGGCTGTGTCCCAAATGGCACTATTCCCTTTCCAGTGCACTACTTTTGACCAGGGCCCCTAGGTAGTGCACTATACAGTATGGGGGAATAGGGTGGACGGTTCATCAAAACAGAAGAATCATCAACAACAACATAAACAACAACTTAGCATCAAGGATTAGCGTTTTGAAAGTCAGTTTATGATTGGACAAAAGTTAGCACATAACTTGGAATACACAATATGTGCAAAATACTAGTCTGTGAATCCCTTGTAAGAGGATTTCTTAAACCATGTAACTTTATAATTCTCCGTACAACGCAGTGGTAGTGGAATACTTGCACTGTAGTTTTTAGGTTTAGCACAAGGTCATCCAGCTTCTTCTGCGGAGCAGTCGATACCGGCATAGGTGAACTTCTCATACAGGGTGGTGTTGACATACGTCTAGAAACAACAGGAAGTGAAATAGTGTTCTGTACTTAATTAACTGATAGAGAAAGCTTGGTGTTGACATACGTCTAGACACAGCAGGAAGAGAATTAGGGTTCTGTACTTAATGAACTGATAGAGAAAGCTTGGTGTTGACATACGTCTAGAAACAACAGGAAGAGAAATAGGGTTCTGTACTTAATGAACTGATAGAGAAAGCTTGGTGTTGACATACGTCTAGAAACAACAGGAAGAGAAATAGGGTTCTGTACTTAATGAACTGATAGAGAAAGCTTGGTGTTGACATATGTCTAGAAACAACAGGAAGAGAAATAGTGTTCTGTACTTAATGAACTGATAGAGAAAGCTTGTGATGGGCTACTGTCATACCCTGTACCTACGTTGTGGCTACTACTTCCTACTGGAACTTCCTACTGGAACTTCCTACTTCCTACTGTAACTTCCTACTTCCTACTGTAACTTCCTACTTCAACTTCCTACCTCCTACTGTATCTTCCTACTTCCTACTGTAACTTCCTACTGGAACTTCCTACTTCCTACTGGAACTTCCTACTGGAACTTCTGACTTCTTACTGGAACTTCCTACTGCTGAATGTCCTATGTGTTTTTAAAAAAATGTATTACCAATGACGGAGTAGATGAATGAGTAAAAAATAAAGTGTGTTTTACCTTCCTCTCCTCCAGCATCCTGTTGAGGGAGACCAGTATCTGTTGAAACGAGGGTCTCTCGTAGGGCTTTTCCCTCCAGCACTGACCCATCAGGTCATACCTGGACAACAACACAGGAGAGGGGTTGAAAATGGATTTAATACATACCGCAAATAACCTTGAATCTGATTTGAACTTATTTTTTATGTTTTTAAAATTGTACCCTTATCATTTCCTTGTTTCCTTCATGCGTATTCTGTGTGTCTCTATATTCTATATGTCTCTATATTCTGTGTGTCTCTATATTCTATATGTCTCTATATTCTGTATCTCTACATTCTGTGTGTCTCTATATTCTCTGATGTCTATATATGTCTCTATATTCTCTGATGTCTCTATAGTCTCTGATCTCTATATTCCCTGATGTCTCTATATTCTCTGATCTCTATATTCTCTGATGTCTCTATATTCTCTGATGTCTCTATATTCTCTGATGTCTCTATATTCTCTGATGTCTCTATATTCTCTGATCTCTATATTCTCTGATGTCTCTATATTCCCCGATCTCTATATTCTCTGATGTCTCTATATTCTCTGATCTCTATATTCTCTGATGTCTCTATATTCTCTGATGTCTCTATATTCTCTGATGTCTCTATATTCTCTGATGTCTCTATATTCTCTGATCTCTATATTCTCTGATGTTTCTTATATTCTCTGATGTCTATATGTCTCTATACTCTCTGATCTCTATATTCTCTGATCTCTATATTCTCTGATGTCTCTATATTCTCTGATGTCTCTATATTCTCTGATGTCTCTATATTCTCTGATGTCTCTATATTCTCTGATCTCTATATTCTCTGATGTCTCTATATTCTCTGATGTCTCTATATTCTCTGATGTCTACATCTCCAGACTACTTACACCTCATCGTCACAGTTGAGGGGTTTCTCCAGCCGGTAGCTCTGAGGGAGTTTCTCATGCAGCTCTGCACACGTCATCCCACAGTACGGAGTACCTCCTGATACACCAGGTCAACACAAAATACACTGTCCATGATAAGACGCACACACTGGACGTATCAGGCTGCATTTCAAATCCATTGGCAATATTGTAGATTATTATCCTGGATGCAAACCTAATTACCCTGAATACAAACCTAATTATCCTGGATACAAACCTTGTTACCCTGGATACAAACCTAATTACCCTGAATACAAACCTAATTACCCTGAATACAAACCTAATTACCCTGGATACAAACCTAATTACCCAGAATACAAACCTAATTACCCTGGATACAAACCTAATTATCCTGAATACAAACCTAAACTGACGATCTCCCAGAGAAGTACACCATAAGACCATCTGGAGAGAGAGAGAAAGAAAAGAGAGAGAGAGAGAGAGAGAAGATAGAAGAGACAAGAAAGAGAGAGAGGGGGAGGAGAGAAGAGACAAGAAAGAGAGAGAGAAAAGAGAGAGAGAGAGAAAAAAGAGAGAGAGAAGAGACAAGAAAGAGAGAGAGGGAGGAGAGAGAGAAGAAAGAACGAGAGAGAAGAGAGAAGTGATATAGATTAAATCTGTGTACACAGTCAGTCCATACAGTGTAAATGTATTTTAGAGTTCTTTCTGCAGTTGTCACTCCCCGTGTTTAGATAGTTTGAGTATTTTAGAGCTGTAATATAACGTTGCTGATAAAGATCAGTATGAAACAGCTTAACGTATTCAGTATGAAACAGCTTAACGTATTCAGTATGAAACAGCTTAACGTATTCAGTATGAAACAGCTTAATGTATTCAGTATGAAACAGCTTAACGTATTCAGTATGAAACAGCTTAACGTATTCAGTATGAAACAGCTTAACGTATTCAGTATGAAACAGCTTAATGTATTCAGTATGAAACAGCTTAACGTATTCAGTATGAAACAGCTTAACGTATTCAGTATGAAACAGCTTAACGTATTCAGTATGAAACAGTTTAACGTATTCAGTATGAAACAGCTTAACGTATTCGGTATGAAACAGCTTAACGTATTCGGTATGAAACAGCTTAACGTATTCAGTATGAAACAGCTTAACGTATTCGGTATGAAACAGCTTAACGTATTCAGTATGAAACAGCTTAACGTATTCGGTATGAAACAGCTTAACGTATTCAGTATGAAACAGCTTAACGTATTCAGTATGAAACAGTTTAATGTATTCAGTATGAAACAGCTTAACGTATTCAGTATGAAACAGCTTAACGTATTCAGTATGAAACAGCTTAACGTATTCAGTATGAAACAGCTTAACGTATTCAGTATGAAACAGCTTAACGTATTCAGTATGAAACAGTTTAACGTATTCAGTATGAAACAGCTTAACGTATTCAGTATGAAACAGCTTAACGTATTCGGTATGAAACAGCTTAACGTATTCGGTATGAAACAGCTTAACGTATTCGGTATGAAACAGCTTAACGTATTCAGTATGAAACAGCTTAACGTATTCAGTATGAAACAGCTTAACGTATTCAGTATGAAACAGCTTAACGTATTCAGTATGAAACAGCTTAACGTATTCGGTATGAAACAGCTTAACGTATTCGGTATGAAACAGCTTAACGTATTCAGTATGAAACAGCTTAACGTATTCAGTATGAAACAGCTTAACGTATTCGGTATGAAACAGCTTAACGTATTCAGTATGAAACAGCTTAACGTATTCGGTATGAAACAGCTTAACGTATTCAGTATGAAACAGCTTAACGTATTCAGTATGAAACAGCTTAACGTATTCAGTATGAAACAGCTTAACGTATTCAGTATGAAACAGCTTAACGTATTCAGTATGAAACAGCTTAACGTATTCAGTATGAAACAGCTTAACGTATTCAGTATGAAACAGCTTAACGTATTCGGTATGAAACAGCTTAACGTATTCAGTATGAAACAGCTTAACGTATTCAGTATGAAACAGCTTAACGTATTCGGTATGAAACAGCTTAACGTATTCAGTATGAAACAGCTTAACGTATTCAGTATGAAACAGCTTAACGTATTCAGTATGAAACAGCTTAACGTATTCGGTATGAAACAGCTTAACGTATTCAGTATGAAACAGCTTAATGTATTCAGTATGAAACAGCTTAACGTATTCGGTATGAAACAGCTTAATGTATTCGGTATGAAACAGCTTAACGTATTCAGTATGAAACAGCTTAACGTATTCAGTATGAAACAGCTTAACGTATTCAGTATGAAACAGCTTAACGTATTCAGTATGAAACAGCTTAACGTATTCAGTATGAAACAGTTTAACGTATTCAGTATGAAACAGCTTAACGTATTCAGTATGAAACAGTTTAACGTATTCAGTATGAAACAGCTTAACGTATTCGGTATGAAACAGCTTAACGTATTCGGTATGAAACAGCTTAACGTATTCAGTATGAAACAGCTTAACGTATTCGGTATGAAACAGCTTAACGTATTCAGTATGAAACAGCTTAACGTATTCAGTATGAAACAGCTTAACGTATTCGGTATGAAACAGCTTAACGTATTCGGTATGAAACAGCTTAACGTATTCGGTATGAAACAGCTTAACGTATTCGGTATGAAACAGCTTAACGTATTCGGTATGAAACAGCTTAACGTATTCGGTATGAAACAGCTTAACGTATTCGGTATGAAACAGCTTAACGTATTCGGTATGAAACAGCTTAACGTATTCGGTATGAAACAGCTTAACGTATTCGGTATGAAACAGCTTAACGTATTCGGTATGAAACAGCTTAACGTATTCAGTATGAAACAGCTTAACGTATTCGGTATGAAACAGCTTAACGTATTCGGTATGAAACGGCTTAACGTATTCAGTATGAAACAGTTTAACGTATTCAGTATGAAACAGCTTAACGTATTCAGTATGAAACAGCTTAACGTATTCAGTATGAAACAGCTTAACGTATTCGGTATGAAACAGCTTGACGTATTCAGTATGAAACAGCTTAACGTATTCAGTATGAAACAGCTTAACGTATTCAGTATGAAACAGCTTAACGTATTCAGTATGAAACAGTTTAATGTATTCAGTATGAAACAGCTTAACGTATTCGGTATGAAACAGCTTAACGTATTCAGTATGAAACAGCTTAATGTATTCAGTATGAAACAGCTTAACGTATTCAGTATGAAACAGCTTAACGTATTCGGTATGAAACAGCTTAACGTATTCAGTATGAAACAGCTTAACGTATTCAGTATGAAACAGCTTAACGTATTCAGTATGAAACAGCTTAACGTATTCAGTATGAAACAGCTTAACGTATTCGGTATGAAACAGCTTAACGTATTCAGTATGAAACAGCTTAACGTATTCGGTATGAAACAGCTTAATGTATTCAGTATGAAACAGCTTAACGTATTCAGTATGAAACAGCTTAACGTATTCAGTATGAAACAGCTTAACGTATTCAGTATGAAACAGCTTAACGTATTCGGTATGAAACAGCTTAACGTATTCAGTATGAAACAGCTTAACGTATTCAGTATGAAACAGCTTAATGTATTCAGTATGAAACAGCTTAACGTATTCAGTATGAAACAGCTTAACGTATTCAGTATGAAACAGCTTAACGTATTCAGTATGAAACAGCTTAACGTATTCAGTATGAAACAGCTTAATGTATTCAGTATGAAACAGCTTAACGTATTCAGTATGAAACAGCTTAACGTATTCAGTATGAAACAGCTTAACGTATTCAGTATGAAACAGCTTAACGTATTCAGTATGAAACAGCTTAACGTATTCAGTATGAAACAGCTTAACGTATTCAGTATGAAACAGCTTAATGTATTCAGTATGAAACAGCTTAACGAATACCTGCATCACTGTTCTGAGAGCTTTGCCGTTACTAAAAGGAGGTTTTTGGGAGCCTTTATTCATGATTTTTCAGGGCCCCCCATAATACGCAACGAGTATGAGGAAGTGATTTGCTGTTTAGGGTAATTTTCACAAAAACTAGGGAAATCACAAAAAAAAGGTGTCTGGACACTTCTAGAACATTACATTCCCATTAAAAAAAAATAGATGAAAGATGCAGTACTCACACGTCACTGTTGGTGGTGTAGACACTGTAGTTCAGTGATTCTATGGCCATCCACCTGACAGGTAACCGTCCCTGTGAGTCACACACAGTAAACACGTCTTTGTCAACAAAGTTTTAGCACCAATAAAGTAATAAAGTAATAATAATTAATAATAATAATAATTTTAATAAAGTAAAAATATGTTTGATGTCCTCTGTGCCCATTTGAATAACCCCTATGATGTAGCTGGAATGAGGAGATAGATGTTCTTCTTCTCTGTTTTTGATGAGATAGATGTTCTTCTTCTCTGTTTTTGATGAGATAGATGTTCTTCTTCTCTGTTTTTGATGAGATAGATGTTCTTCTTCTCTGTTTTTGATGAGATAGATGTTCTTCTTCTCTGTTTTTGATGAGATAGATGTTCTTCTTCTCTGTTTTTGATGAGATAGATGTTCTTCTTCTCTGTTTTTGATGAGATAGATGTTCTTCTTCTCTGTTTTTGATGAGATAGATGTTCTTCTTCTCTGTTTTTGATGAGAGAGATGTTCTTCTTCTCTGTTTTTGATGAGATAGATGTTCTTCTTCTCTGTTTTTGATGAGAGAGATGTTCTTCTTCTCTGTTTTTGATGAGATAGATGTTCTTCTTCTCTGTTTTTGATCAGATAGATGTTCTTCTTCTCTGTTTTTGATGAGATAGATGTTCTTCTTCTCTGTTTTTGATGAGATAGATGTTCTTCTTCTCTGTTTTTGATGAGATAGATGTTCTTCTTCTCTGTTTTTGATGAGAGAGATGTTCTTCTTCTCTGTTTTTGATGAGATAGATGTTCTTCTTCTCTGTTTTTGTTTTATTATTTCACTGCCATACTGTGTTCCATCTTGTCCAGCCATCTTGTCTCAAGAGGACCACAATGGAAATAAGTTCCAGACTGTATTTTGTGTTATCCTCCATGATTTAACAATGGAAATAAGTCCCAGACTGTATAGTGTGTTATCCTCCATGATTTAACAATGGAAATAAGTCCCAGACTGTATAGTGTATTATCCTCCATGATTTAACAGTGGAAATAAGTCCCAGACTGTATTGTGTGTTATCCTCCATGATTTAACAATGGAAATAAGTCCCAGACTGTATTGTGTGTTATCCTCTATGGTTTTATTCATGTGCATGTATAGATTTGAAGTTTTATGTGTGCTTGTTTTTTTTTTAATTGTCGAATTAATAAACTAAACCAAAGCTAAGATAGTGGGCAGCCCAGGCGTGTCCCTCTCCCCAACTGAAAGATAGGCTTCTGTTTGTGACCACAGCGGTCTGAGAGGATCATATGATTTCATAGTATAAAACCCTTGTGATTTACGTTGACATTAAATTTGTCAGCTTCAGAGACTCTTACCATCGTCTTCTTCACATAGACCTCCTGACCTCTGGACAGACCAAAGTCGGCTATCTTGGCCACAAAGTTGTCTCCCACCAGGATGTTCCTGGCTGCCAGGTCTCTGTGGATGAACTAGAAATCACAAGAGATCTGATTAGAATATACAACTCACAAGAATAAATCCCACAGTATGTGCAACGTTAATGGGATTTTATGACTAAAAGCACACTCTCTTGTCTCTGGGATCTGAAACATAAAAAAAGGCACTGACCTAGCCTGGTCCCAGATCAGTTTGGGCTGTTCCTAGCCTGGTCCCAGATCAGTTTGGGCTGTACCTAGCTGGGTCCCAGATCAGTTTGGGCTGTTCCTAGCCTGGTCCCAGATCAGTTTGGGCTGTTCCTAGCCTGGTCCCAGATCAGTTTGGGCTGTTCCTAGCCTGGTCCCAGATCAGTTTGGGCTGTTCCTAGCCTGGTCCCAGATCAGTTTGGGCTGTACCTAGCCTGGTCCCAGATTAGTTTGGAATGTACCTAACCTGGTCCCAGGTCAGTTTGGGCTGTATCTAACCTGGTCCCAGATTAGTTTGGGCTGTACCTAGCCTGGTCCCAGGTCAGTTTTGGCTGTTCCTAGCCTGGTCCCAGGTCAGTTTGGGCTGTACCTAGCCTGGTCCCAGATTAGTTTGGGCTGTACCTAGCCTGGTCCCAGATCAGTTTGGGCTGTACCTAGCCTGGTCCCAGGTCAGTTTGGGCTGTACCTAGCCTGGTCCCAGATTAGTTTGGGCTGTACCTAGCCTGGTCCCAGATCAGTTTGGGCTGTACCTAGCCTGGTCCCAGGTCAGTTTGGGCTGTACCTAGCCTGGTCCCAGATTAGTTTGGGCTGTACCTAGCCTGGTCCCAGAATAGTCTGGGCTGTACCTAGCCTGGTCCCAGATCAGTTTGGGCTGTACCTAGCCTGGTCACATACCAGTTTGGTCTATACCTTGGGCCACATCTTCAGTACTGACCTGTTTCTGAGCCAGGTAGTCCATGCCCCGGGCCACATCTTCAGTACTGACCTGTTTCTGAGCCAGGTAGTCCACGCCTCGGGCCACATCTTCAGTACTGACCTGTTTCTGAGCCAGGTAGTCCATGCCTCGGGCCACATCTTCAGTACTGACCTGTTTCTGAGCCAGGTAGTCCACGCCTCAGTCCACATCTTCAGTACTGACCTGTTTCTGAGCCAGGTAGTCCATGCCTCGGGCCACATCTTCAGTACTGACCTGTTTCTGAGCCAGGTAGTCCACGCCTCGGTCCACATCTTCAGTACTGACCTGTTTCTAAGCCAGGTAGTCCACGCCTCAGTCCACATCTTCAGTACTGACCTGTTTCTAAGCCAGGTGGTCCACGCCTCGGGCCACATCTTCAGTACTGACCTGTTTCTAAGCCAGGTAGTCCACGCCTCGGGCCACATCTTCAGTACTGACCTGTTTCTGAGCCAGGTAGTCCACGCCCCGGGCCACATCTTCAGTACTGACCTGTTTCTGAGCCAGGTAGTCCATGCCTCGGGCCACATCGGCAGCAAAGTGGAGCAGCTGTTGTGAGGTGAGGGTGGAGGCGGTGCTGTTGGCGATAGCGAAGGCCGGGTCAGTCTCCAACACTCTGCTCTTCCTCAGGAAGTCCAACAGGTTACCGTGAGGGGCGAACTCTATGGCCAGGTACAGGTAACCTGGAGACATGGTAGAAAAACCTGGTTAATAATATTATATATAACTTTACTCTATGGCTAGTTAGAGATACCCTGTCCAAGAGGGGGGGGGACTCTATGGTCAGGTACAGATACCCTGATGAGAGGTAACAGAGAGAGGTGGGTAACATTATATCAGCTTGCCTTGAGGGGGGGGGGACTCTATGGTCAGGTACAGATACCCTGATGAGAGGTAACAGAGAGAGGTGGGTAACATTAGGTACATATACCCTGATGAGAGGTAACAGAGAGAGGTGGGTAACATTAGGTACAGATACCCTGATGAGAGGTAACAGAGAGAGGTGGGTAACATTAGGTACATATACCCTGATGAGAGGTAACAGAGAGAGGTGGGTAACATTAGGTACAGATACCCTGATGAGAGGTAACAGAGAGAGGTGGGTAACATTAGGTACAGATACCCTGATGAGAGGTAACAGAGAGAGGTGGGTAACATTAGGTACAGATACCCTGATGAGAGGTAACAGAGAGAGGTGGGTAACATTAGGTACATATACCCTGATGAGAGGTAACAGAGAGAGGTGGGTAACATTAGGTACATATACCCTGATGAGAGGTAACAGAGAGAGGTGGGTAACATTAGGTACATATACCCTGATGAGAGGTAACAGAGAGAGGTGGGTAACATTAGGTACATATACCCTGATGAGAGGTAACAGAGAGAGGTGGGTAACATTAGGTACATATACCCTGATGAGAGGTAACAGAGAGAGGTGGGTAACATTAGGTACATATACCCTGATGAGAGGTAACAGAGAGAGGTGGGTAACATTAGGTACATATACCCTGATGAGAGGTAACAGAGAGAGGTGGGTAACATTAGGTGCATATACCCTGATGAGAGGTAACAGAGAGAGGTGGGTAACATTAGGTACATATACCCTGATGAGAGGTAACAGAGAGAGGTGGGTAACATTAGGTACATATACCCTGATGAGAGGTAACAGAGAGGTGGGTAACATTAGGTACATATACCCTGATGAGAGGTAACAGAGAGAGGTGGGTAACATTAGGTACATATACCCTGATGAGAGGTAACAGAGAGAGGTGGGTAACATTAGGTACATATACCCTGATGAGAGGTAACAGAGAGAGGTGGGTAACATTAGGTACAGATACCCTGATGAGAGGTAACAGAGAGAGGTGGGTAACATTAGGTACATATACCCTGATGAGAGGTAACAGAGAGAGGTGGGTAACATTAGGTACATATACCCTGATGAGAGGTAACAGAGAGAGGTGGGTAACATTAGGTACATATACCCTGATGAGAGGTAACAGAGAGAGGTGGGTAACATTAGGTACATATACCCTGATGAGAGGTAACAGAGAGAGGTGGGTAACATTAGGTACATATACCCTGATGAGAGGTAACAGAGAGAGGTGGGTAATATTAGGTACATATACCCTGATGAGAGGTAACAGAGAGAGGTGGGTAACATTAGGTACATATACCCTGATGAGAGGTAACAGAGAGAGGTGGGTAACATTAGGTACATATACCCTGATGAGAGGTAACAGAGAGAGGTGGGTAACATTAGGTACATATACCCTGATGAGAGGTAACAGAGAGAGGTGGGTAACATTAGGTACATATACCCTGATGAGAGGTAACAGAGAGAGGTGGGTAACATTAGGTACATATACCCTGATGAGAGGTAACAGAGAGAGGTGGGTAACATTAGGTACAGATACCCTGATGAGAGGTAACAGAGAGAGGTGGGTAACATTAGGTACATATACCCTGATGAGAGGTAACAGAGAGAGGTGGGTAACATTAGGTACATATACCCTGATGAGAGGTAACAGAGAGAGGTGGGTAACATTAGGTACATATACCCTGATGAGAGGTAACAGAGAGAGGTGGGTAACATTAGGTACATATACCCTGATGAGAGGTAACAGAGAGAGGTGGGTAACATTAGGTACATATACCCTGATGAGAGGTAACAGAGAGAGGTGGGTAACATTAGGTACATATACCCTGATGAGAGGTAACAGAGAGAGGTGGGTAACATTAGGTACATATACCCTGATGAGAAGTAACAGAGAGAGGTGGGTAACATTAGGTACATATACCCTGATGAGAGGCGGGTATTTCTGTCATCTGTTTGACTGTCACTTTGTCTTTTAAATGGAATGATTGACCTCCATTATTCCTCTTCTAATAGTATTACCACGGGACATGCAACAGCCCACTAAAACCCATCTGATCAACAGTAAAACCCATCTGATCAACAGTAAAACCCATCTGATCAACAGTAAACCCCATCTGATCAACAGTAAAAACCCATCTGATCAACAGTAAAACACATCTGATCAACAGTAAAACCCATCTGATCAACAGTAAAACCCATCTGATCAACAGTAAAACCCATCTGATCAACAGTAAAAACCCATCTGATCAACAGTAAAACCCATCTGATCAACAGTAAAACCCATCTGATCAACAGTCAAACCCATCTGATCAACAGTAAAAACCCATCTGATCAACAGTAAACCCCATCTGATCAACAGTAAACACCATCTGATCAACAGCAAAACCCATCTGATCAACAGTCAAACCCATCTGATCAACAGTCAAACCCATCTGATCAACAGTAAAACCCATCTGATCAACAGCAAAACCCATCTGATCAACAGTAAAACCCATCTGATCAACAGTAAAACCCATCTGATCAACAGTAAAACCCATCTGATCAACAGTTAAAACCCATCTGATCAACAGTAAAACCCATCTGATCAACAGTAAAACCCATCTGATCAACAGTAAAAACCCATCTGATCAACAGTAAAACCCATCTGATCAACAGTAAAACCCATCTGATCAACAGCAAAACCCATCTGATCAACAGTAAAACCCATCTGATCAACAGTAAAACCCATCTGATCAACAGTAAAAACCCATCTGATCAACAGTAAAAACCCATCTGATCAACAGTAAAACCCATCTGATCAACAGCAAAACCCATCTGATCAAAAGTAAAACCCATCTGATCAACAGTAAAACCCATCTGATCAACAGTAAAACCCATCTGATCAACAGCAAAACCCATCTGATCAACAGTAAAACCCATCTGATCAACAGTAAAACCCATCTGATCAACAGCCCACTAAAACCCATCTGATCAACAGTAAAACCCATCTGATCAACAGTAAAAACCCATCTGATCAACAGTAAAACCCATCTGATCAACAGTAAAACCCATCTGATCAACAGTAAAAACCCATCTGATCAACAGTAAAACCCATCTGATCAACAGTAAAACCCATCTGATCAACAGTAAAACCCATCTGATCAACAGTAAAACCCATCTGATCAACAGTAAAACCCATCTGATCAACAGTAAAAACCCATCTGATCAACAGTAAAAACCCATCTGATCAACAGTAAAAACCATCTGATCAACAGTCAAACCCATCTGATCAACAGGAAAACCCATCTGATCAACAGTAAAACCCATCTGATCAACAGTAAAACCCATCTGATAAACACTAAAACCCATCTGATCAACAGTAAAACCCATCTGATCAACAGTAAAAACCCATCTGATCAACAGTAAAACCCATCTGATCAACAGCAAAACCCATCTGATCAACAGTAAAACCCATCTGATCAACAGTAAAAACCCATCTGATCAACAGTAAAACCCATCTGATCAACAGTAAAACCCATCTGATCAACAGTAAAACCCATCTGATCAACACTAAAACCCATCTGATCAACAGTAAAACCCATCTGATCAACAGTAAAATCCCATCTGATCAACAGTAAAACCCATCTGATCAACAGTAAAACCCATCTGATCAACAGTAAAAACCCATCTGATCAACAGTAAAACCCATCTGATCAACAGTTAAAACCCATCTGATCAACAGCAAAACCCATCTGATCAACAGCCCACTAAAACCCATCTGATCAACAGTTAAAACCCATCTGATCAACAGTAAACACCCATCTGATCAACAGTAAAAACCCATCTGATCAACAGTAAAACCCATCTGATCAACAGTAAAACCCATCTGATCAACAGCAAAACCCATCTGATCAACAGCAAAACCCATCTGATCAACAGTAAAACCCATCTGATCAACAGCCCAGCAAAAACCCATCTGATCAACAGTAAACCCCATCTGATCAACAACAAAACCCATCTGATCAACAGCCCACTAAAACCCATCTGATCAACAATAAAACCCATCAGATCAACAGTAAAAACCCATCTGATCAACAGTAAAACCCATCTGATAAAAGTCAAACCCATCTGATCAACAGTAAAACCCATCTGATAAAAGTCAAACCCATCTGATCAACAGTAAAAACCCATCTGATCAACAGTCAAACCCATCTGATCAACAGTAAAAACCCATCTGATCAACAGTAAAAACCCATCTGATCAACAGTAAAACCCATCTGATAAAAGTCAAACCCATCTGATCAACAGTAAAAACCCATCTGATCAACAGTAAACCCCATCTGATCAACAGTAAAACCCATCTGATCAACAGTAAACCCCATCTGATCAACAGTAAAAACCCATCTGATCAACAGTAAAACCTATCTGATCAACAGTAAAACCCATCTGATAAAAGTCAAACCCATCTGATCAACAGTAAAAACCCATCTGATCAACAGTCAAACCCATCTGATCAACAGTAAAAACCCATCTGATCAACAGTAAAAACCCATCTGATCAACAGTAAAACCCATCTGATAAAAGTCAAACCCATCTGATCAACAGTAAAAACCCATCTGATCAACATTAAACCCCATCTGATCAACAGTAAAACCCATCTGATCAACAGTAAACCCCATCTGATCAACAGTAAACCCCATCTGATCAACAGTAAAACCCATCTGATCAACAGCAAAACCCATCTGATCAACAGCAAAACCCATCTGATCAACAGTAAAACCCATCTGATCAATAGTAAAAACCCATCTGATCAACAGTAAAACCCATCTGATCAACAGTAAAAACCCATCTGATCAGTAGTAAAAACCCATCTGATCAACAGTAAAAACCCATCTGATCAACAGTAAAACCCATCTGATCAACAGTAAAAACCCATCTGATCAACAGTCAAACCCATCTGATCAACAGTAAAACCCATCTGATCAACAGAAAAACCCATCTGATCAACAGTAAAAACCCATCTGATCAACAGTCAAACCCATCTGATCAACAGTAAAACCCATCTGATCAACAGTAAAACCCATCTGATCAACAGCAAAACCCATCTGATCAACAGTCAAACCCATCTGATCAACAGTAAAAACCCATCTGATCAACAGTCAAACCCATCTGATCAACAGTAAAACCCATCTGATCAACAGCAAAACCCAGCTGATCAACAGCAAAACCCATCTGATCAACAGTAAACCCCATCTGATCAACAACAAAACCCATCTGATCAACAGTAAAACCCATCTGATAAAAGTCAAACCCATCTGATCAACAGTAAAACCCATCTGATCAACAGCAAAACCCATCTGATCAACAGTAAAAACCCATCTGATCAACAGTAAAACCCATCTGATCAACAGTAAAACCCATCTGATCAACAACAAAACCCATCTGATCAACAGTAAAACCCATCTGATAAAATTCAAACCCATCTGATCAACAGCAAAACCCATCTGATCAACAGTAAAACCCATCTGATCAACAGTAAAACCTATCTGATCAACAGCCAAACCAATCTGATCAACAGCCCAGCAAAAACCCATCTGATCAACAGTAAAACCCATCTGATCAACAGCAAAACCCATCTGATCAACAGTAAAAACCCATCTGATCAACAGTAAAACCCATCTGATCAACAGTCAAACCCATCTGATCAACAGTCAAACCCATCTGATCAACAGCAAAACCCATCTGATCAACAGTAAAACCCATCTGATCAACAGTAAACACCCATCTGATCAACAGTAAAACCCAACTGATCAACAGCAAAACCCATCTGATCAACAGTAAAACCCATCTGATCAACAGTAAAAACCCATCTGATCAACAGTAAAATCCATCTGATCAACAGTAAACACCATCTGATCAACAGTAAAACCCATCTGATCAACAGTAAACACCATCTGATCAACAGCAAAACCCATCTGATCAACAGTAAAACCCATCTGATCAACAGCAAACCCATCTGATCAACAGTAAAAACCCATCTGATCAACAGTCAAACCCATCTGATCAACAGTCAAACCCATCTGATCAACAGTAAAAACCCATCTGATCAACAGTAAAAACCCATCTGATCAACAGTAAAACCCATCTGATCAACAGTCGAACCCATCTGATCAACAGTCAAACCCATCTGATCAACAGGAAAACCCATCTGATCAACAGCAAAACCCATCTGATCAACAGTAAAACCCATCTGATCAACAGTAAACACCCATCTGATCAACAGTAAAACCCATCTGATCAACAGTAAAAACCCATCTGATCAACAGTAAAAACCCATCTGATCAACAGTAAAACCCATCTGATCAACAGTAAAACCCATCTGATCAACAGTAAAACCCATCTGATCAACAGCAAAACCCATCTGATCAACAGTAAAACCCATCTGATCAACAGCCCAGCAAAAACCCATCTGATCAACAGTAAAACCCATCTGATCAACAGTAAAACCCATCTGATCAACAGTAAAACCCATCTGATCAACAGTAAAACCCATCTGATCAACAGTAAACCCCATCTGAACCACAGTAAAACCCATCTGATCAACAGTAAAAACCCATCTGATCAACAGTAAAAACCCATCTGATCAACAGTAAAACCCATCTGATCAACAGTAAAACCCATCTGATCAACAGTAAAAACCCATCTGATCAACAGTAAAAACCCATCTGATCAACAGTAAAAACCCATCTGATCAACAGTAAAACCCATCTGATCAACAGTCGAACCCATCTGATCAACAGGAAAACCCATCTGATCAACAGCAAAACCCATCTGATCAACAGTAAAACCCATCTGATCAACAGTAAACACCCATCTGATCAACAGTAAAACCCATCTGATCAACAGTAAAAACCCATCTGATCAACAGTAAAAACCCATCTGATCAACAGTAAAACCCATCTGATCAACAGTAAAACCCATCTGATCAACAGTAA
This sequence comes from Oncorhynchus mykiss, assembly GCF_013265735.2. Classification (NCBI taxonomy): domain Eukaryota; kingdom Metazoa; phylum Chordata; class Actinopteri; order Salmoniformes; family Salmonidae; genus Oncorhynchus; species Oncorhynchus mykiss. The sequence continues at coordinate 5,519,494 of NC_048576.1, read as the reverse complement.
AACCCATCTGATCAACAGTAAAACCCATCTGATCAACAGTAAAAACCCATCTGATCAACAGCAAAACCCATCTGATCAACAGTAAAACCCATCTGATCAACAGTAAAACCCATCTGATCAACAGTAAAAACCCATCTGATCAACAGTAAAAACCCATCTGATCAACAGTAAAAACCCATCTGATCAACAGTAAAACCCATCTGATCAACAGTCGAACCCATCTGATCAACAGTAAAACCCATCTGATCAACAGCAAAACCCATCTGATCAACAGTAAAACCCATCTGCTCAACAGTAAAACCCATCTGATCAACAGCCCAGCAAAAACCCATCTGATCAACAGTAAAACCCATCTGATCAACAGTAAAACCCATCTGATCAACAGTAAAACCCATCTGATCAACAGCCAAACCCATCTGCTCAACAGTAAAACCCAGCTGATCAACAGCAAAACCCATCTGATCAACAGTAAAACCCATCAGATCAACAGTAAACCCCATCTGATCAACAGTAAAACCCATCTGATCAACAGCCCAGTAAAACCCATCTGATCAACAGCCCAGTAAAACCCATCTGATCAACAGTCAAACCCATTTGATCAACAGTAAAACCCATCTGATCATCAGTAAAACCCATCAGATCATCAGTAAAACCCATCTGATCAACAGTAAAACCCATCTGATCAACAGCCAAACCCATCTGCTCAACAGTAAAACCCAGCTGATCAACAGCAAAACCCATCTGATCAACAGTAAAACCCATCTGATCAACAGCCCAGTAAAACCCATCTGATCAACAGTAAAAACCCATCTGATCAACAGTAAAACCCATCTGATCAACAGTAAAACCCATCTGATCAACAGTAAAACCCATCTGATCAACACTAAAACCCATCTGATCAACAGTAAAACCCATCTGATCAACAGTAAAAACCCATCTGATCAACAGTAAAACCCATCTGATCAACAGCCCAGTAAAACCCATCTGATCAACAGTAAAAACCCATCTGATCAACAGTAAAAACCCATCTGATCAACAGTAAAACCCATCTGATCAACAGCAAAACCCATCTGATCAACAGTAAAACCCATCTGATCAACAGTAAAACCCATCTGATCAACAGTAAAACCCATCTGATCAACAGTAAAAACCCATCTGATCAACAGTAAAAACCATCTGATCAACAGTAAAAACCCATCTGATCAACAGTAAAACCCATCTGATCAACAGTAAAACCCATCTGATCAACAGTAAAAACCCATCTGATCAACAGTAAAACCCATCTGATCAACAGTAAAAACCCATCTGATCAACAGTAAACACCATCTGATCAACAGCAAAACCCATCTGATCAACAGTAAAAACCCATCTGATCAACAGTAAACACCATCTGATCAACAGTAAAAACCCATCTGATCAACAGTAAACACCATCTGATCAACAGCAAAACCCATCTGATCAACAGTAAAAACCCATCTGATCAACAGTAAAAACCCATCTGATCAACAGTAAAAACCCATCTGATCAACAGTAAACACCATCTGATCAACAGCAAAACCCATCTGATCAACAGTAAAACCCATCTGATCAACAGTAAAAACCCATCTGATCAACAGTAAAAACCCATCTGATCAACAGTAAAACCCATCTGATCAACAGTAAAACCCATCTGATCAACAGTAAAAACCCATCTGATCAACAGTAAAACCCATCTGATCAACAGTAAAAACCCATCTGATCAACAGTAAAAACCCATCTGATCAACAGTAAAACCCATCTGATCAACAGTAAAACCCATCTGATCAACAGTAAAAACCCATCTGATCAACAGTAAAAACCCATCTGATCAACAGTAAAAACCCATCTGATCAACAGCAAAACCCATCTGATCAATAGCAAAACCTATCTGATCAACAGTAAAACCCATCTGATCAACAGTAAAACCCATCTGATCAACAGTAAAAACCCATCTGATCAACAGCAAAACCCATCTGATCAACAGCAAAACCTATCTGATCAACAGTAAAACCCATCTGATCAACAGTAAAAACCCATCTGATCAACAGCCCAGTAAAACCCATCTGATCAACAGTAAAACCCATCTGCTCAACAGTAAAACCCATCTGATCAACTGCCCAGTAAAACCCATCTGATCAACAGTAAAACCCATCTGCTCAACAGTAAAACCCATCTGATCAACAGCCCAGTAAAACCCATCTGATCAACAGTAAAACCCATCTGCTCAACAGTAAACACCATCTGATCAACAGTAAAAACCCATCTGATCAACAGTAAAACCCATCTGATCAACAGTAAAAACCCATCTGATCAACAGCCCAGTAAAACCCATCTGATCAACAGTAAAACCCATCTGCTCAACAGTAAAACCCATCTGATCAACAGTAAAAACCCATCTGATCAACAGTAAAACCCATCTGATCAACAGCCCAGTAAAACCCATCTGATCAACAGTAAAAACCCATCTGATCAACAGCCCAGTAAAACCCATCTGATCAACAGTAAAACCCATCTGCTCAACAGTAAAACCCATCTGATCAACAGCCCACTAAAACCCATCTGATCAATAGTAAAAACCCATCTGATCAACAGTAAAACCCATCTGCTCAACAGTAAAACCCATCTGATCAACAGCCCAGTAAAACCCATCTGATCAACAGCCCAGTAAAACCCATCTGATCAACAGCCCAGTAAAACCCATCTGCTCAACAGTAAAACCCATCTGATCAACAGCCCAGTAAAACCCATCTGATCAACAGCCCACTAAAACCCATCTGATCAACAGTAAAAACCCATCTGATCAACAGTAAAAACCCATCTGATCAACAGTAAAACCCATCTGATCAACAGTAAAACCCATCTGCTCAACAGTAAAACCCATCTGATCAACAGCCCAGTAAAACCCATCTGATCAACAGCCCAGTAAAAACCCATCTGATCAACAGTAAAACCCATCTGATCAACAGTAAAACCCATCTGATCAACAGTAAAAACCCATCTGATCAACAGTAAAAACCCATCTGATCAACAGTAAAAACCCATCTGATCAACAGCCCACTAAAACCCATCTGATCAACAGTAAAACCCATCTGATCAACAGTAAAAACCCATCTGATCAACAGTAAAAACCCATCTGATCAACAGCAAAACCCATCTGATCAACAGTAAAACCCATCTGATCAACAGCAAAACCCATCTGATCAACAGTAAAAACCCATCTGATCAACAGTAAAAACCCATCTGATCAACAGCAAAACCCATCTGATCAACAGTAAAACCCATCTGATCAACAGTAAAAACCCATCTGATCAACAGTAAAAACCCATCTGATCAACAGCAAAACCCATCTGATCAACAGCAAAACCTATCTGATCAACAGTAAAACCCATCTGATCAACAGTAAAAACCCATCTGATCAACAGCCCAGTAAAACCCATCTGATCAACAGTAAAACCCATCTGCTCAACAGTAAAACCCATCTGATCAACAGCCCAGTAAAACCCATCTGATCAACAGTAAAACCCATCTGCTCAACAGTAAAACCCATCTGATCAACAGCCCAGTAAAACCCATCTGATCAACAGTAAAACCCATCTGCTCAACAGTAAACACCATCTGATCAACAGTAAAAACCCATCTGATCAACAGTAAAACCCATCTGATCAACAGTAAAAACCCATCTGATCAACAGCCCAGTAAAACCCATCTGATCAACAGTAAAACCCATCTGCTCAACAGTAAAACCCATCTGATCAACAGTAAAAACCCATCTGATCAACAGTAAAACCCATCTGATCAACAGCCCAGTAAAACCCATCTGATCAACAGTAAAAACCCATCTGATCAACAGCCCAGTAAAACCCATCTGATCAACAGTAAAACCCATCTGCTCAACAGTAAAACCCATCTGATCAACAGCCCAGTAAAACCCATCTGATCAACAGCCCACTAAAACCCATCTGATCAATAGTAAAAACCCATCTGATCAACAGTAAAACCCATCTGCTCAACAGTAAAACCCATCTGATCAACAGCCCAGTAAAACCCATCTGATCAACAGCCCAGTAAAACCCATCTGATCAACAGCCCAGTAAAACCCATCTGCTCAACAGTAAAACCCATCTGATCAACAGCCCAGTAAAACCCATCTGATCAACAGCCCACTAAAACCCATCTGATCAACAGTAAAAACCCATCTGATCAACAGTAAAAACCCATCTGATCAACAGTAAAACCCATCTGATCAACAGTAAAACCCATCTGCTCAACAGTAAAACCCATCTGATCAACAGCCCAGTAAAACCCATCTGACCAACAGCCCAGTAAAAACCCATCTGATCAACAGTAAAACCCATCTGATCAACAGTAAAACCCATCTGATCAACAGTAAAAACCCATCTGATCAACAGTAAAAACCCATCTGATCAACAGTAAAAACCCATCTGATCAACAGCCCACTAAAACCCATCTGATCAACAGTAAAACCCATCTGATCAACAGTAAAAACCCATCTGATCAACAGTAAAAACCCATCTGATCAACAGCAAAACCCATCTGATCAACAGTAAAACCCATCTGATCAACAGCAAAACCCATCTGATCAACAGTAAAAACCCATCTGATCAACAGTAAAAACCCATCTGATCAACAGCAAAACCCATCTGATCAACAGTAAAAACCCATCTGATCAACAGCAAAACCCATCTGATCAACAGTAAAACCCATCTGATCAACAGCAAAACCCATCTGATCAACAATAAAACCCATCTGATCAACAGCCCACTAAAACCCATCTGATCAACAGTAAAAACCCATCTGATCAACAGTAAAAACCCATCTGATCAACAGTAAAAACCCATCTGATCAACAGCAAAACCCATCTGATCAACAGTAAAACCCATCTGATCAACAGTAAAACCCATCTGATCAACAGCCCACTAAAACCCATCTGATCAACAGTAAAAACCCATCTGATCAACAGCCCAGTAAAACCCATCTGAGAGATGTTTGTATTGTACCTCTGTGTTCATCATAACAACATTATTGTTATATTACCTCTGTGTTCACAGGCCCCCAGTAGATTGATGATGTTGGGGTGGTGGCCCAGTTTACACAGCACTTCCAGCTCCCCTGCAAAGTCCCTGTGGTCGTCTTTAGAGGCATACTCTGTGGGACACACACACACCCACAAGACATACACACACACACACACACAGAGTTGTGACACTAAAATCAAAGTCCCTGTGGTCGTCTTTTAGAGGCATACTCTGTCAGACACACAAATCACTGACTGTGCCTTTAAGTCTCAGAAATATACCAAGGTTGTGTCTTCTAGGATCGCTATCGATGGGGAGACATTCAATCTATTAATTCAGTGATTCATTCATTCCTGAATTCCCCCATCCATTTCAGTCCATTCAAACGTCCA
>NC_048576.1:5446548-5509048 GCF_013265735.2 Oncorhynchus mykiss | reverse complement strand
GTGGAGGAGGAGGATGAGAGGAGGTGGAAGAGGAGGAGAGGAGGAGGAGGAGGAGAGGAGGTGGAGGAGTGGAGGAGAGGAGGTGGAGGAGGAGGAGGAGGAGGAGGAGAGGTGGAGGAGTGGAGGAGGAGGAGGAGAGGAGGTGAGGAGGTGGAGAGGAGGTGGAGGAGGAGGAGAGGAGGTGGAGGAGGAGTGGAGGAGGAGGAGAGGAGGTGGAGGAGGAGGAGTGGAGGATGAGAGGAGGTGGTGGAGAGGAGGTGGAGGGGGAGGTGGAGAGGAGGAGAGGAGGTGGAGGAGGAGGAGGAGTGGAGGAGGAGGAGTGGAGGAGGAGGAGGAGGAGGAGGAGGAGAGGAGTTGGAGGAGGAGTAGAGGAGGTGGAGGAGGAGTGGAGGAGGAGTGGAGGGGATGGAGGAGGAGTGGAGGAGGAGGAGAGGAGGTGGAGGAGGAGGAGTGGAGGATGAGAGGAGGTGGAGGAGGAGGTGGAGAGGAGGAGGAGGAGGAGTGGAGGAGGAGGAGGAGTGGAGGAGGAGGAGAGGAGGTGGAGGAGGAAGAGGAGGTGGAATATGTTTTAAACATAGTGTATGCACATCCAATAACTTGGCTTAACTCTTCCTGTGGGTTTAGCCTGATGAAGACATTTGGGTCGAAACGTTGCGCAATAAACTGCGGGAGCATTCGTCAGTGTGTAATTCTTGGAGGGATATATGTTGGCTATAGTGATTTGTTGGAAACGTTACTACTTAGTCCCCAGTAGTTATGCCACATTGAGTGGGTTGTAAATCAAACCTCACATTTGCCAGCTACTTGATTTATTGCATGTTGTCTGTCACAAGACACTTAGTGGGGGTTGTTGGTTGGTAATCTGAACTAAGCAGGGGGTGGATGGTGGAGCGAGGGTTTGTAGGGTCATTTATGGGAGCACTCTTGCATGGGGGGGAGAATAGAGTGAGAGTTTGGGTCATGGTCGTCGTGACCATGATTCCTGTGGTGTCATAGTACAGATGGGGATATTAGGTTTTGTGTTATGAATTGTGGGTAACTAATTTACTGCTGTGATGCACTGTGAGTAACTAACTTACTGGTGTGATGTATTGTGGGTAACTAATTTACTGGTGTGATGTATTGTGGGTAGCTAATTTACTGGTGTGGGTAACTAACTTAATGGTGTGATGTATTGTGGGTAGCTAATTTACTGGTGTGGGTAACTAACTTAATGGTGTGATGTATTGTGGGTAGCTAATTTACTGGTGTGGGTAACTAACTTAATGGTGTGATGTATTGTGGGCCCCCTCCCAGTTAGGGGTAATGATGAGCTCTACAACAGTCTCAAAACTCAATCGCTGGTTGAAAACTGTTTTCTGCCACCCCCAAAAGATAGAATTTGTAGATAATTGGCCCTCTTTCTGGCCCTACTCACTGTCACAGTCATACGCTGGACCTAGTTTTGTTCCGTGGAATAAATGTTGTGGATCTTAATGTTTTTCCTCATAATCCTGGACTATCGGACCACTATTTTATTACATTTGCAATCGCAACAAATCACATGCTCAGACCCCAACCAAGGATCATCAAAAGTTGTGCTATTAATTCTCAGATAACCAAAATACTCTTAGATGCCCTTCCAGACTCCCTCCACCTACCCAAGGATGTCAGACTCTCTCCACCTATCCAAAATCAGTTAACCTGGCCAACATCCAGTGAAATTGTGGAGCGCGAAATGGAAAAATACTCAATTAAAATATTTTACATTCTTGAAAATATGTGTTATAAATCAAAATAAAGCTTAACTTCTTGTTAATGCAGCCACTGTGTCAGATTTCAAAAAGGCGTTATGGTGAAAGCAAACCATGCGATACCATGAAAAAAACATGAAAAATATATTTCAACCAGGCAGGTGCCTGAAAGTCAGAAATAGCGATATAATATATGCCTTACCTTTGAAGATCTTCTTCTGTTGGCTCTCCAAAATGTCCCAGAAACATCACAAATGGTCCTTTGGTTCGATAATATACTTCTTTATGTCCCAAAAATGTCCTATTTTATTTATTATTTGGCGCGTTTGATTCAGAAATACACCGGTTTCTACTCGCCCAACATGCCTACATAGTATCTAATAAATGACCTGTAAACTTGGTCCAAACATTTCAAACAACGTTTTTAATCCGACCTCAGATACCCTAAAACGTAAATAATCAATAACATTTAAGACTGTTTCTAATACCGGATAAAAACAACATGGAGCTCCATTTTACACGCACCAGTTCACGCGCACCAAAACAGTCCACCTGGAGTGACACTTACAATGAATAGGACTACTTCTTAATTTCTCAAAAGAAAAACATCGAACAATTTCTAAAGACCGTTGACATCTAGTGGAAGCCATAGGAACTGCAACCAGGTTCCTAATAATAAGGGCATCCCATAGAAAACCATTGGAGTAACAGGCAGTTTACTTTGGGAACGCTTTTCATCCGGATGTCAAAATACTGCCCCCTACCCCAGAGAGGTTAACCACCTAACTGAGGAACTCAATTTAACCTTGCACAATAACCTAGATGCAGTCACACCCCTAAAAATAAAAAACATTTGTCATAAGAAACTAGCTCCCTGGTATACAGACAATACCCAAGCTCTGAAGCAAGCTTCCAGAAAATTGGAACAGAAATGGCGCCACACCAAACTGGAAGTCTTCCGACTAGCTTGGAAAGACAGTACCGTGCAGTATCGAAGAGCCCTCACTGCTACTCAATCATCCTATTTTTCCAACTTAATTGAGGAAAATAAGAACAATCCAAAATATATTTTTTATACTGTTGCAAAGCTAACTAAAAAGCAGCATTCCCCAAGAGAGGATGGCTTTCACTTCAGCAGTGATTAACTCATGAACTTCTTTGAGGAAAAGATCATGATCATTAGAAAGCAAATTCCTTCAAAGCTCAGTTGTCCTGAGTCTGCACAACTCTGCCAGGCCCTAGGATCAAGGGAGACACAAGTTTTTTAATACTTTATCTCTTGACACATTGATGAAAATAATCATGGCCTCTAAACCTTCAATTCCAACTAAACTACTGAAAGAGCTGCTTCCTGTGCTTGGCCCTCCTATGTTGAACATAATAAACGGCTCTCTATCCCCCGGATGTGTACCAAACTCCCTGAAAGTGGCAGTAATAAAGCCTCTCTTGAAAAAGCCAAACCTTGACCCAGAAAATATAAAAAAAACTATCGGTCTATATTGAATCTCCCATTCCTCTCAAAATTGTTAGAAAAAGCTGTTGCTCAGCAACTCACTGCCTCTCTGTAGACAAACAATGTATATGAAACGCTTCAGTCTGGTTTTAGACCCCATCATAGCACTGAGACTGCACTCGTGAAGGTGGTAAATTACCTTTTAATGGTGTCAGACCGAGGCTCTGCATCTGTCCTCGTGCTCTTAGACCTTAGTGCTGCTTTTTATATCATCCATCATCACATTCTTTTGGAGAGATTGGAAACCCAAATTGGTCTTCACGGACAAGTTCTGGCCTGGTTTAGATCTTATCTGTCGGAAAGATATCAGTTTGTCTCTGTAGATGGTTTGTCCTTTGACAAATCAACTGTAAATTTCGGTGTTCCTCAAGGCTCTGTTTTAGGACCTCTATTGTTTTCACTATATATTTTACCTCTTGGTGATGTCATTCAGAAACATAATGTTAACTTTCACTGCTATGCGGACAACACACAGCTGTACATTTCAATGAAACGTGGTGAAAATTGCCCTCCCTGGAAGCCTGTGTTTCAGAGATAAGGAAGTGGATGGCGGCAAATGTTTTACTTTTAAACTCAGACAAAACAGAGATGCTTGTTCTAGGTCCCAAGAAACAAAGGGACCTTCTGTTGGATCTGACAACTAATCTTAATGGTTGTACAGTCGTCTCAAATAAAACTGTGAAGGACCTCGGCGTTACTCTGGACGCTGATCTCTCTTTTGAAGAACATATCAAAACCATTTCAAGGACAGCTTTTTTCCATCTACGTAACATTGCAAAAATCCTGAACTTTCTGTCCAAAAATGATGCAGGAAAATGAATCCATGCTTTTGTCACTTCTAGGGTAGACTACTGCAATGCTCTACTTTCCGGCTACCCGGATAAAGCACTAAATTAACTTCAGTTTGTCCCTAGAATTTCTAAGCAAACAGCTGGAGGCAAGGCTTTCTCCTATAGAGCTCAATTTTTATGGAATGGTCTGCCTATCCATGTGAGTGACGCAGACTCGGTCTCGAGAGCAACGAGAGTGAGTCTGCAACGAACCGCCCTAGCTGCCTCTGCCTGGCCGGTTTCCCTCTCTCCACTGGGATTCTCTGCCTCTAACCCTATTACAGGGTCTGAGTCACTGGCTTACTGTGGCTCTTCCATGCCATCCCTAGGAGGGGTGTGTCACTTGAGTGGGTTGAGTCACTGACGTGGTCTTCCTGTCTGGGTTGGCGCCCTCCCTTGGGTTGTGCCGTGGCGGAGATCTTTGTGGGTTATACTCGGCCTTGTCTCAGGATGGTATGTTGGTGGTTGAAGATATCCCTCTAGTGGCGTGGGAGCTGTGCTTTGGCAAAGTGGGTGGGGTTATATCCTGCCTGTTTGGCCCTGTCCGGGGTTATCGTCAGAAGGGGCCACAGTGTCTCAGCCTCCAGTATTTATGCTGCAATAGTGTGTGTCGGGGGGCTAGGGTCAGTCTGTTAGATCTCTCTCTCTCTCTCTCTCTCTCTCTCAATATATTTTATTGACGCTACGGGGTCGGGTAACTAACTTAATAGTGTGGGTAACTGACTTACAGGATATTTCCGGTGATGTTTTGTGGGTAAATAACTTACTGGTGTGATGTATTGTGGGGAAATAACTTACGAGAGCTCTCCTGTAGCGTCATGGTCTGGAGGGGGATATGAGGTTTCCCTAGACTCTCTCCCATGTTGTTCTTGGACCAGATCTCCACCAGGTACGGAGTGTCAGGTTTCAGACCACGCAGCTGGAACTGCATCTGATTGGCTACCTGACCCGGTAGCCCCTCCCCCTGCAGAGGAATGTTGATCTCTGCCAGCTGGCTGTAGTCGGCCAGGGTGTTGTCTTGGAAACGCAGCATCACCTAAGAAGCACATTGGAAAGAAGGCCGCAGGTTTGTTTTTGTGCTAATTCGTTGTGAATTGTTCAGAAAGTATTCAATGTCCTCTCTGGTTGGAGCTGCTTTATATGTATTTTAAATCAATTCAAATAATCAATCAATGAATGACCTTGGAGATGGAGTAACCCTCGGCCAGAGACCAGGTAATGATGGCTGAGGTGTCTGTTACGTTGCAGCTCCTGATGGCGGACGGAGCCGGGGGCAACACTGACAGAACAGACAGGATAGGACAGGTGTTAGAGTAGGTCACTTTGAGGGAAGTTGAAGAAATGAAAGCTGTTCTAGCTGTGTATATACAGTAGGATTTTTGTTAAATGTAGAAGACATCTATAGCCCCATAGTAGCCCTGTAGCAATCTCGAGACACAGAGACAAAACAATACATTGCTATTTTTTTTTATAAAAACAAGCAAACCAAATCACTGTAGTCAATAAGATCAGAATCTCTGGTGTTCGTTTTTATTTTTCATTTGGCAGATCATCTTCCATCGGTCCTAAGTTGTTAAACCAGATCAAGTGTTGTTTTTTTTTTTTAAAGTCATTACCATTGCTGAGTGTCCATGCAGAGACAGGCTGGCTGTGTTGTCCCACTGACGCCGTCATTATCCTCACCCTGCACTCATACTTGTGTCTGGGCTTCAAGTCTGGCAACTTGAGGCCAGTGGAGTTGGATGGGAGCTGGTAGGTCTTAATGGTCCCAGGGTCCGAGCTCTGAACACACTCCACCTGGTGACGGAATAATATGATAGAGTCATACGACCTGGTGAAGTGGTGCTGACATGGGTCTTACAACAGAGAAAATAATGCACACTAAATGTACATACTGTAACAGATGCTTTTAACCAGAAAGCAACGTACAGTGAGTGTATACATCTTAGTGTATGTATCACAGGTGGGAATTAAACCCTTAACCCTGGCATTGCTAACACTACACTCTTACCAACTGAGCCACACAGGAACACTAACCTGGTAGGTCCAGTCTTCCGTAGCCGACCCAGGCCCCATCACACGGTCCCAGGACAGGCCCAGGGAGGTCTGGGATTCAGGGACCAGCCTCACCCCCGAGGGGAGCGGGAGGTCTGGAGGAGGGGAAAGGAAGGAAGGGGTCGTTGAGGTAATTTAACCCTGATACATGGCTGTCTAACGGTCATAGGAGTTTACAACCATGTCTGAAGGTTAGAGGTCATTGGGAGACTGGGATCCCCGCCATAGGTCAGTTGATTTAGTAGTGAAATTCCTTGGGCAACCAGTCTAAAATCTCATTGTTTATGGGGTTAGTTATGTAACTCAGAGGCTAGCGATAAATCAGGTTTCTATAAGGCCTCCATGTCTCATCTGTTAGGTCAAGATCAGAGGAACATTCCTTGTGTCCATAGAGAAACATCTTGATGTAGTAGCTCAATGCTTACACTATATATACAAAAGTATGTGGACACCTTCAAATGACTGATTCAGCTATTTCAGCCACACCTGTGCTGACAAGTATGAAATCGAGCACACAGCCATGCAATCTCCATAGACAAATATTGCCGGCCTGACTGAAGAGGTCAAAGACTTCCAACGTATCACCGTCCCAGGATGCCACTTTTCCAACAAGTCAGTTCGTCAAAATTTCTGCCCTGCTAGAGCTTCCCCGGTTAACTTTAAGTGCTGTTATTGTGAAGTGTAAACGTCTAGGAGCAACAACGGCTCCGCCGGTGAAGTGGTAGACCACACAGGAACGGGACCGCCGAGTGCTGAAACGTGTTGAACGAAAATGGTCTGTCCTCAGTCGCAACCCCCTCACTACCGAGTTCCAAACTGCCTCTGGAAGCAACGTCAGCACAATAACTGTTCATCTGGAGCATAGTGAAATGGGTTTTCATGGCCGAGCAGCCGCACACAAGCATATGATCACCATGCGCAATGCGAAGCCTCGGGTGGAGTGTGGTGTAAAGCTCGCCGCCATTAGAATCTGGAGCAGTGGAAACGCGTTCTCTGGAGTGATGTATCACGCGCTTCACCATTTGGCAGTCCGACGGACGAATCTGGGTTTGGCGGGTGCCAGAAGAACTCTACCTACCTGTGTAAAGTTTGGTGGAGCAGGAATAATGGTCTGGGGCTGTTTTTCATGGTTCGGGCTAGGCCCCTTAGTTCCAGTGAAGGGAAATCTTAATGCTACATCATACAATGTTATTCTAGATCATTCTGTGCTTCCAACTTTGTGGTAACAGTTTGGGGAATGTGCCCACGTGCACAAAGCGAGGTCCATACAGAAATGTTTTGTCGAGATTGGTGTGAAAGAACTTGACTGGCCTGCACATAGCCCTGACCTCAAACCCATCGAACACCTTTGGGATGAATTGAAACTCCAACTGCGAGCCAGGCCTAATCGCCCAACATCAGAGCCCAACCTCACTAATACTGCTGTGGCTGAATGGAAGCAAGTCCCCGCATCAATGTTCCAACATCTAGTGGAAATCCTTCCCAGAAGGAGGCTGTTATAGCAGCAAAACAGGGACCAACTCCATATTAATGCCCATGATTTTGGAATGAGATGTTCGACGAGCAGCTGTCCACATACTTTTGGTCATGTAATATATATGACCTGAGGTTAAGAATAAGGTTACTGGGGTGGTTCTTACCCAGGTTACTGGGGTGGTTCTTACCCAGGTTACTGGGGTGGTTCTTACCCAAGTTACTGTGGTGGTTCTTACCCAGAATCTGAATAAGGTTACTGGGGTGGTTCTTACCCAGGTTACTGGGGTGGTTCTTACCCAGCATCTGAATAAGGTTACTGGGGTGGTTCTTACCCAGGTTACTGGGGTGGTTCTTACCCAGCATCTGAATAAGGTTACTGGGGTGGTTCTTACCCAGGTTACTGGGGTGGTTCTTAACCAGCTTACTGGGGTGGTTCTTACCCAGTTTACTGGGGTGGTTCGTACCCAGGTTACTGGGGTGGTTCTTACCCAGGTTACTGGGGTGGTTCTTACCCAGCATCTGAATAAGGTTACTGGGGTGGTTCTTACCCAGCATCTAAATAAGGTTACTGGGGTGGTTCTTACCACAGAACTAGAATGTTTGTTCATTATAATTATATGGGTTGTATGGTTCTATGGTTCTTTCAAAGCCATTCTAATTATATGGATTGTATGGTTCTATGGTTCTTTCAAAGCCATTCTAATTCTATGGATCGTATGGTTCTATGGTTCTTTCAAAGCCATTCTAATTCTATGGATCGTATGGTTCTATGGTTCTTTCAAAGCCATTCTAATTCTATGGATCGTATGGTTCTTTCAAAGCCATTCCAATTATATGGATCGTATGGTTCTATGGGTCTTTCAAAGCCATTCTAATTATATGGATTGTATGGTTCTATGGTTCTTTCAAAGCCATTCTAATTCTATGGATCGTATGGTTCTTTCATAGCCATTCTAATTCTATGGATCGTATGGTTCTATGGTTCTCACCAAGCATCTGTGTGGAGAAGCTGGCCTCTGGACCGGGAAACCCCGCCCCTCCGGCGCCATGGCGACTCAGCTGGATGAAGGTGGTGTAGTGGGTCATTGGAGACAGGTTCTCTAGCTTCACTACTGGACCAACCACTGAGAGGGAGGGAGAAAGAGAGGGGGGATAGAGAGAAAAAGAGAGAGAGGGAGAGAGAGAGAAAGAGAGGGAGAGAGATGGGGGTGAGAAAGAGAAGGAGGGATAGAGAGAGAGATATATAGAGGGAGGGAGAGAGAGGGGGAGAGAGAGAAATAGAGGGGGGAGAGAGAAATAGAGGGAGGAAGAGAGAGAGGGGAGAGAGAGAAAGAGGGAGGGAGAGAGAGAGAGTGGGGAAGAGAGAGAGGGACAGGGAGAGAAAATCATCACTTACATCCCTCAATGACTCCATATGATGCTGTTGCCAATAGTTTCTACATACAAAGAAAACATACGTGGAAGGGGACATTCTGGAACCAATGAATAGTAGTTTCCAAATCACAATAGCACACAGATGATATCATCATAATTGTTCAGTACAGTCATGAAGACAAGTGGGATTCATTTCAGGAAACACTTCACACTTCATGGATAACATTTAGCAAATCATTATCCTTCCTTTGAAACCAGGGACTATCAGACTAAAAGAGCTGCTCTAGGATCCCACCCCTACCCCCCCTGTCCATATAATCCTATTCATTATAAAGGCCTGCTCATGTATTTGCTCTCCTAATCTGAGGAACCATGGGAGTACTGAACATCAATAAAGAGTTCCTGTCTGTAGTGTATAGCAGTTCCAAAAAACTTTTCTTAATTTTTTTTACTGAACTCGGTCCGGCTTTCAACTTACTCTTGAGAGTTGTAATAGTAGAATGCACAAGGTGCAATTTCTATATTGGGTATCAATCAATCCAATATATTTACATCAGCTGATATCTCAAAGGGCTGTACAGAAACCCAGCCTAAAACCACAAACAGCAAACAATGCAGGTGTAGAAGCACGGTGGCTAGGAAAAACTCCCTAGAAAGGCCAGAACCTAGAAAGAAACCTAGAGAGGAACCAGGCTATGAGGGTGGCCAGTCCTATTCTTGCTGTGCCGGGTGGAGATTATAACAGAACATGGCCAAGATGTTAAAATGTTCATAAATGACCACCAGGGTCAAATATTAATAATCACAGTGGTTGTCGAGGGTGCAACAGGGTAGCACCTCAGGAGTAAATGTCAGTTAGCTTTTCATAGCCTTTTCATTGCCCAAGCACACCTCCGCCAAAGCCCCCACCATTTCTCCTTCACCCAAATCCAGATAGCTGATGTTCTGAAAGAGCTACAAAATCTGGACCCCTACAAATCAGCTGGGCTAGACAATCTGGACCCTTTCTTTCTAAAATGATCTGCTCTCTCTTTCGTATCGTCTGAGATTCCCAAAGGTCATCCCCCTCTTCACAGGGGGTGACACTCAAACTGCTAACAGACCTATTTCTATCCTACCCTGCCTTTCTAAGGTCTTCGAAGCCAAGTTAACAAACAGATTACCGACCATTTCGAATCCCACCATACCTTCTCCACTATGCAATCTGTTGGTCAGCGCTGGTCATGGGTGCACCTCAGCCACGCTCAAGGTCCTAAACGATATCATAACCGCTTATTCATTGACCTGGCCAAGGCTTTCGACTCTGTCAATCACCACATTCTTATTGGCAGACTCGACAGCCTTGGTTTCTCAAATGATTGCCTCGCCTGGTTTACCAACTACTTCTCTGATAGAGTTCAGTGTGTCAAATCGGAGGGCCTGTTGTCCGGACCTCTGGCAGTCTCTATGGGGGTGCCACAGGCTTCAATTCTCAGGCCGACTCTTTTCTCTGTATACATCAATGATGTCGCTCTTGCGGCTGGTGATTCTCTGATCCACCTCTACACAGACGACACCATTCTGTATACTTCTGGCCCTTCTTTGGACACTGTGTCACGGAAGGAGAGTTGTATGGCATTGAAGCTCGTCTGGAGGTTAGTTAACACAGTGTCCAAATTGTTTGGGCTCAGACCTGGATAGTATGACAGAACTCAGACCTGGATAGTATGACAGAACTCTGCAGGCTCTCTCTGCAGTAGATTAGGCACAGACCTGGATAGTATGACAGAACTCTGCAGGCTCTCTCTGCAGTAGATTGGGCACAGACCTGGATCGTATGACAGAACTCTGCAGGCTGTCTCTGAAGTAGATTGCAACTCCGCCCTCTTTGGCAGTTCCATCTTGGCGGAAAATGTTATAGTCGGGGATGGAAATTTCTGAATTTTTGGTGGCCTTCCTAAGCCAGGATTCAGACATGGCTAGGACATCAGAGTGGGCGGAGTGTACTAAAGCAGTGAATAAAGCAAACTTTGGGAGGAGGCTTCTGATGTTAACAAGCATGAAACCAAGGTTTTTACTGTTGCAGAAGTCAACAAATGATAGCGCCTGGGGAATAGGAGTGGAACTGGGGCCTACAGGGCCTGAATTAACCTCTACATCACCTGAGGAACAGAGGAGGAGTAAGATAAGGGTATGGCTAAAGGCTACAAGAACTGGTCGTCTAGTGCGTTGGGGACAAAATAAAAGCAGCCGATTTCTGGGCGTGGTAGCACAGATTCAAGGTATCACATGAATGCACGTTAGACATGGCACAATTTATAGAATTGCAAGAAAATGAGCTTTAAACCTGCAAAAATCTCTCCACCAACAAGAGTGGTATGAACAATTGTCATAAACAGTGCTTGTGCCCATACAAATACACACGCAGGGGGGGTCACAGGATGTTCCCCAATGCTGGAGTAAAACTGTTTGGGAACAGTACTGTCTGTAGTAGACAGTACAGGTAAGAGTTCATGTCTGTGGTAGACAGTACAGGTAAGAGTTCATGTCTGTGGTAGACAGTACAGGTAAGAGTTCATGTCTGTGGTGTACACTACCTTCAACGGTCTTCCATACAGAGGTATTGACCTGCTTGTAGATGACCTTGACAGAGGTCACCGGTCCGTCTCCTGTGTACGGCTCCTTGTTGACCAGCACAACCAGGTGATACGGACCACTACTGTTCAACATGGGAGGATACTGGGGCATCGGAGGGACTGAGAGAAAGAGAGGAAGAGAGAAGAGAAGTGTTCAAATTCCACATTCACGAAATGGAAGACATTTTCAAGAAAAAGACGACGAAGGAGGAGACGAAGACGAAGGAGATGAAGTGGAAGGAGGAGACGAAGAAGGCAAAGACGAAGGAGATGAAGAGGAAGGAGGAGACGAAGAGGAAGGATGAGATGAAGGACGAGTCGAAGGAGGAGACAAAGACGAAGACGGAGGAGGAGACGAAGATGGAGGAGACGAAGGAGGAGGCGAAGACGAAGCAGGTTTTCTCCTACCTTTGACGTTGACCATGAACTCTCTCTCTGCCTGCCCAGCTGTAGTTTTCACCTGACAGATCCAATAACCAGTATCTCTCTCAGTGATCTTATCCACCCTGAACTTAGACGTGGTCTGGTCATTCACCATGTCAGTGTCAAATGCCTAGGGAAAACATCAATCCAACCATACAAATATAATCACATATTAGTGCTGTGAATTAAGCATTTGATAAGAAGAAATGGCTAATGGGGTGATTGCTAATCGTGGTGATTGCTAGTCATTGCTAATGCTAATTATTTTTTAATTATCAAATAAAGAAGCACATACTTAATAGCCAATTTGATAATTTCTCTGCTACTTACATAGCTTGGTCCCAAATCCATTTGTGCTGTCTTGACATCGGTGTGTCTATGACCAGGAGTTGACAAGACAGCACAAACAGATGTGGGACCAGGCTAACATAACGTATAAGACAGCACAAACAGACGTGGGACCAGGCTAACATAACGTATAAGACAGCACAAACAGACGTGGGACCAGGCTAACATAACGTATAAGACAGCACAAACAGACGTGGGACCAGGCTAACATAACGTATAAGACAGCACAAACAGATGTGGGACCAGGCTAACATAACGTATAAGACAGCACAAACAGATGTGGGACCAGGCTAACATAACGTATAAGACAGCACAAACAGATGTGGGACCAGGCTAACATAACGTATAAGACAGCACAAACAGACGTGGGACCAGGCTAACATAACGTATAAGACAGCACAAACAGATGTGGGACCAGGCTAACATAACGTATAAGACAGCACAAACAGATGTGGGACCAGGCTAACATAACGTATAAGACAGCACAAACAGATGTGGGACCAGGCTAACATAACGTATAAGACAGCACAAACAGATGTGGGACCAGGCTAACATAACGTATAAGACAGCACAAACAGACGTGGGACCAGGCTAACATAACGTATAAGACAGCACAAACAGACGTGGGACCAGGCTAACATAACGTATAAGACAGCACAAACAGACGTGGGACCAGGCTAACATAACGTATAAGACAGCACAAACAGATGTGGGACCAGGCTAACATAACGTATAAGACAGCACAAACAGATGTGGGACCAGGCTAACATAACGTATAAGACAGCACAAACAGATGTGGGACCAGGCTAACACTTACATATATTCTGGTTTTGCCTGGTTTGAGTAGGATGATCTCACTGTGTAGAGGAGCTGGTTGACCCGTGGCGCTACAGTTGACAATGTACTGAACCCCAGCATTCACCTCTGTATCCATGGGGTTACTGACTACGACAGGTGGCCTGTCTAAAAGGAAACATCATCAACATCATCAACAACAACAACAACAACAACAACAACAATATACTGAACCCCAGCATTCACCTCTGTATCCATGGGGTTACTGACTACGACAGGTGGCCTGTCTAAAAGGAAACATCATCATCATCAACAACAACAACATCAACAATGTACTGAACCCCAGCATTCACCTCTGTATCCATGGGGTTACTGACTACGACAGGTGGCCTGTCTAAAAGGAAACATCATCATCAACAACAACAACAACAACAACAACAACAACAATATACTGAACCCCAGCATTCACCTCTGTATCCATGGGGTTACTGACTACGACAGGTGGCCTGTCTAAAAGGAAACATCAACATCAACAATGTACTGAACCCCAGCATTCACCTCTGTATCCATGGGGTTACTGACTACGACAGGTGGCCTGTCTAAAAGGAAACATCATCAACAACAACAACAACAACAACAACAACAACAATATACTGAACCCCAGCATTCACCTCTGTATCCATGGGGTTACTGACTACGACAGGTGGCCTGTCTAAAAGGAAACATCATCAACAACAACAACAACAACAACAACAACAACAATGTACTGAACCCCAGCATTCACCTCTGTATCCATGAGGTTACTGACTACGACAGGTGGCCTGTCTAAAAGGAAACATTATTAACGACAACAACAATGTACTGAATTCTTCAATTCAGGGTGAACCGTAACAACATCCACATAGCTTTAAATATAATAGTGGAGAGTTTATGGAGCTGAAGTCAGTAAGTTTTTTAACCTTCTTTCTCGCAGCGAGCACCGTGTCGTCCCACACACACGCAGCCACGGAACCGGTCGCAGTGCCCCTTGTCTCCACATTCACACGTCAGCCGGCAGTCAGCTCCATAGAACCCCGGAGGACAAGCTGGAGACACAGGTACAAACCCAGAAATACATGACAGTACTATCTATGAATAGCAAACCACTGTACTTTAGCAATAAGAAAGGTGATTGATTATTATAACCCCAGCCAGATAGGATACCATACTTTATGTTAGCCTGGTCCCAGATCTGATTGTGCTAACTTCTACGTTATGTTAGCCTGGTCCCAGATCTGATTGTGCCAACTTATACGTTATGTTAGCCTGGTCCCAGATCTGATTGTGCCAACTTCTACTTTATGTTAGCCTGGTCCCAGATCTCTTACCGTCATTGATGATAATGACAACCATAGGAACATAATGAGAATGATAGCATAAACTGATCTGGGACCACCAGATCACAACTTCATTGTCCATTTTTTATAAACATATCAATGTACAGTATATCAGTGTAGAAACAATAACCTGCCCAGGGACTGCCGATTGAAAAATTAGCCGGCTGGCTACAACCGTCACTTATACTGAAAAGTTGATTCATGTAAAAAATAAAATAAACTCAAAACTCTCAAACTCAAACATGTCCTCTCCCCTCACCTTCACTACAGTTAAATCCTCTCCAGCCAGTAGCACAGGAGCAGCCGTATGGGTCTCTCTGACAGAACACCATGGATCTGCAGTAACCATCTCTACACCACTCTTTACACGTCCTCCCAAACTTACCCTCGCCACACACTGGAAAATAAATGACACTTTGATTAGGGTTAGGGTTCATTTGGACATGTGCAGAAATATAGATCAACTATAACGTCAGTCAATATGTTAACTTTGATTAGGTTTAGGGTTCATTTGGACATGTGCAGAAATATAGATCAACTATAACGTCAGTCAATATGTTAACTTTGATTAGGTTTAGGGTTCATTTGGACATGTGCAGAAATATAGATCAACTATAACGTCAGTCAATATGTTAACTTTGATTAGGTTTAGGGTTCATTTGGACATGTGCAGAAATATAGATCAACTATAACGTCAGTCAATATGTTAACTTTGATTAGGTTTAGGGTTCATTTGGACATGTGCAGAAATATAGATCAACTATAACGTCAGTCAATATGTTAACAAATACTTAAAAAGAGATCATCCTAAATATATGGACCGTGCATCATCATTAAGGCACTAAAAAAAAACATCACTAAATACATATATGACTGTAGATCTATTTAGTGATTTATAGAGGGTCGTTTGCTTGGCTTGGCAGATCTTGGTTACTACCTACTGCCCTGACCACACCACACACTGTAAAACAAAACGGCATTCCAGCATTCTAAAGTCCAGACCAACATTCCATGGAGATTTGGAAACATTCCAAAGAGCGAGATAAGAGACCAAAGCACTAAATCACATGGCTCATAATCAGCCAGGATACATTTAGTAGACGATAAACCACATTCCCTTCGGGACAATAACGTTTTCTATCAAAATGAATGCCTGTAATGGGGGCGGCAGGGTGGCAGGTAGCCTAGTGGTTAGAGTGTAGAGGTGGCAGGTAGCCTAGTGGTTAGAGTGTGGCGGTGGCAGGTAGCCTAGTGGTTAGAGTGTAGAGGTGGCAGGTAGCCTAGTGGTTAGAGTGTAGAGGTGGCAGGGTAGCCTAGTGGTTAGAGTGTGGAGGTGGCAGGTAGCCTAGTGGTTAGAGTGTAGAGTGGTTAGAGCGTTGTGCCAGTAACCAAAAGGTTACTAGATTGAATCCCTGAGCTGACAAGGTAAAAATCTGTCCTTCTGCCCCTGAACAAGGCAGTTAACCCACTGTTCCCCGGGAGGCCGTCATTGTAAATAAGAATTTGTTCTTAACTGACTTGCCAAGCTAAAATAAAGGTTAAATAAAAATAAATAAATAAAAATAATAAATAAATAACAGGTATGAGAAAAATAGGACATACATTTAACCCCCATAACCCCAACAATCACACGCGTGATTCAGACCCCTTGATTTTTCCCACATTTTGTTTGGTTACAGCCTTATTCTAAAATGTATTAAATTGTTTTGTTTTTCTCTCCCATCAATCTACACACAATACCCCATAATTAAAAAGCAAAAACAGGTTTTTATACATTTTTAGCAAATTTATTTTAAACAAATTTAAAAAATGGAAATATCAGATTTCCATAAGTATTCAGACCCTTTACTCAGTGTTGAAGCACGTTTGGCAGTGATTACAGCCTCCAGTCTTCTTGGGTATGACGCTACAAGCTTGCCACACCTGTATTTGGGGAGTTTCTCCCATTCTTCTCTGCAGATCCTCTCAAGCTCTCTCAAGTTGGATTGTGGAGCATCGCTGCACAGATATTTTCAGGGCTCTCAAAATCATATCAAATTATTTTGGTCACATACACATATTTAGCAGATGTTATTGCAGGTGTAGCTAAATGCTATAAAAGAAAATGTAAGAAAAAACAGACACCAAAAAAAATACTACAAATTTGCTGGAGCTAGAAGCAGAGCATGTCTGTTGGCCCCATCTTTAGAACCTCCAGAGATGTTCGACCAGGTTCAAGTCCGGGCTCTGGCTGGGCCACTCAAGGACATTCAGAAACTTGTCCTGAAGCCACTCCTGCCTTGTCTTGGCTGTGTGCTTAGGGTCATTGTCCTGTTGGAAGGTGAACCCTCGCCCCAGTCTGAGGTCCTGAGCGCTCTGGAGCAGGTTTTCATCAAGGATCAGTCTGTACTTTGCTCTGTTCATCTTTCCCTCGATCCTGACTAGTCTCCCTGTCTCTGCTACTGAAAAACATCCCCACAGCATGATGCTGCCACCACCATGCTTCACCATAGAGATGGTACCAGGTTTCCTCCAGACGTGACGCTTGGCATTCCAGCCAAAGAGTTCAATCTTGGTTTCATCAGACCAGAGAATCTTGTTTCTCATGGTCTGAGAGTCTTTAGGTGCCTTTTGGCAAACTCCAAGCGCGCTGTTGTGTGCCTTTTACTGAGGATCAACAACCAACTTGACAGAGCTTGAAACATTTAAATAATAATAATAATAATGGGCAAATATTGTACTATTCAGGTGTGCAAAGCTCTTAGAAACTTACCCAGAAAGACTCACAGCTGTAATCACTCTTAGAGATTTACCCAGAAAGACTCACAGCTGTAATCACTCTTAGAGATTTACCCAGAAAGACTCACAGCTGTAATCACTCTTAGAGATTTACCCAGAATGACTCACAGCTGTAATCACTCTTAGAGATTTACCCAGAAAGACTCACAGCTGTAATCGCTGCCAAATGTGTTTCTAGCATGTATTGTCTCAGGGGGGTGAATACTTATCTAATCAAGATATATATAGTGTTTTATTATTCATTTATTATTTTAGAAATGGTATAATTTTTCTTCCACTTTGACATTACAGAGTATTTTGTATAGATCGTTGACCAAAAATTACAATTTAAATACAATTTAATCCCACTTTGTAACACAACAGAACTCTCCGGTACAGTTACATGTATAGCTAGTACAGATACAGGGATACCCTAATAGAGGAAGGGCTGTTTTTACCAGTTTCACAGGTGTGTCCCTTGAAACCGGGTGGACAGATACACTCTCCTGTCTCGTCATGACAGACCCCTCCGTTGGAGCACCGAGGACAGGTATGTTCACAGCTCGGACCCCACAGGCCAGGCTTACATTCTAGGATTTAATCATAAAACACTCGTTAGGAAGCAATTCTCTAGGCTAAAGGGGAAAATGTTTTGGTCTGCAATGGATACATTTTACTTGGGTTGAGTCAATTCTAAATGGTCAATTGAATTTCCAATGTAGTTATCAGATGAAGTTTTCTCAAAGAACTGACATATCAAAAACAGGTTGTTTTGGTAGAATAAGCAACATTGGGTAGTACTACAGTAGTACTGGGTAGAAGTAGAACTTACAGTATAATTGGGTAGTAATACAGTAGTATTGGGTAGTAATGGGTAGTAAGTACTACAATAGTATTGTGTAGAAGTAGAATTTATAGTAGTATTGGGTAGTACGGCAGTAGTATTGAGTAGTACTACAGTAGTATTGGGTAGAAGTAGAACTTACAGTATAATTGGGTAGTTTGGGGTAGTAATACAGTGGTATTGGGTAGTAATGGGTAGTACTACAATAGTATTGTGTAGAAGTAGAATTTATAGTAGTATTGGGTAGTACTGCAGTAGTATTGAGTAGTACTACAGTAGTATTGGGTAGAAGTAGAACTTACAGTATAATTGGGTAGTTTGGGGTAGTAATACAGTAGTATTGGGTAGTAATGGGTAGTAAGTACTACAATAGTATTGTGTAGAAGTAGAATTTATAGTAGTATTGGGTAGTACTGCAGTAGTATTGAGTAGAAGTAGAACTTACAGTATAATTGGGTAGTTTGGGGTAGTAATACAGTGGTATTGGGTAGTAATGGGTAGTAAGTACTACAATAGTATTGTGTAGAAGTAGAATTTATAGTAGTATTGGGTAGTACTGCAGTAGTATTGGGTAGAAGTAGAACTTACAGTAGTATTGGGTAGTATTGTGCAGTACTAACTTCTGACAATGAGCCTGGTGATGGCTGATGTGGACTTGGCTCCAGCGATGGACCTGGCTGTGTAGAGACCTGCGTCTGAGGACTTCACTCCAAGGACGGGGTAAACCAGGATGTCTGGGATCTCATTCTTAGGCACTGAGTGGATGAAGGAGCCTGGAAGAGACCGTAAGTTTTACTGAGGAGGAGTCCGGTGATCCGTATTAACATGAGGAGTTGAATATTGTTGACCCGTAGGTTGTATGTGAATATTGTTGACCCGTAGGCTGTATGTGCATATTGTTGACCCGTAGGTTGTATATGAATATTGTTGACCCGTAGGTTGTATGTGCATATTGTTGACCCCGTAGGCTGTATGTGAATATTGTTGACCCCGTAGGCTGTATGTGAATGTTGTTGACCCCGTAGGCTGTATGTGAATATTGTTGACCCGTAGGCTGTATGTGAATATTGTTGACCCGTAGGCTGTATGTGCATATTGTTGACCCGTAGGTTGTATATGAATATTGTTGACCCGTAGGTTGTATGTGCATATTGTTACCTAGGTAACCTGTTACCTAGGCTTACCAACGTTAGCATGATTGTACAAAGCCCAGCAGCCAGCCTCTGTCGCTAGCTAACACCAGTCAGCTGAATGCTATAAAATAAAGGTAGGTAGGCAATAAATGTGTGTTTATTTTCATGAGTTAGGTAGCTAGCTAACTAGTCAGCTAACGTAAAGTTATACCAGTCAGATGAGAGCTAAGGTTGGTTAGGTAGCTAACCAACAAACAAAGAAAGCTAGCTAGCTATATCGGGGCGGCAGAGTAGCCTAGTGGTTAGAGCGTTGCTGATCTGTAATCGGAGCACAAATAGTCAAGCAAACATCATCGGCTGCTATGATGGCCAGTTAACATTAACTAGCTAGCTGGGTAACGTTAGCCGACGTAAAACTATAACTTTAGCTACCGTGTATGGCCAGTTCATGCACCACAATACATCATACTTTCTTACGCAAAACATAACTAGTTAACATTAGTTACGTTAAATTTAAAACCACCAAACTTTGGGAAACTGACACGGTGCTCAAGTTAATTTGCGTTGCACAGACCAGGCTGTGATAAGGAAAAACACTGCAGTTAGCTGCGCTACATTTTTCAACTAAGAACAACCATGACCACAAAACAAACCATAGCCAAGAAATCAAATTGCTTTGTTAAGAAATAGTAAGCTAGTTATGAATTGCATATACAGTGCATTCGGAAAGCATTCAGACCCGTAGATTTTTTTTCCACATTTTATTACGTTACAGCCTTATTCTAAAATGTATTAAATACTTTTTTTTTCTTCTCCTGAGGTTCTTGTAAGTATAAAAGCAAAGCTTTCTTTCATTTAATTTTTTTAAAAGCACGAAAAGGTTTTGTAACGGTATAATATCTTACTGTGGTGTATGAAGAAACCAATACTTTACCCTGTATACGGTACAAATTACATTACTGTGGAAGCACCTTCTGTTTGAGAAGGTTTTGAATCCTAAGCAACCTGCCTACACATAGTTTGAAGTACAATACCAACATAGCTACAGTAGCAGGTCAAAGCTGTGTGATGGAAAAACCTTGGTGGAGTAGGCATTGTGGTGCTCATGTGAACTTCTTTATTTTTAGGTGTGACAGATGTGAAACGGCTAGCTTAGTTAGCGGTGGTGCGCGCTAAATAGCGTTTCAATCGGTGACGTCACTTGCTCTGCAAGGGCCAGGGCTTTTGTGCTTCATGGGTGACTGTTGTTGATGTGTGGACGGTCTAAAATTATACTGTTACATAGGCTTCAATGCCTATTCTCACTTAAAACGTATTGTTAGGTTTAAGGTTAGGGACAAACAATCAAATAGAACTAGTTAGGCTACATACTGAAAGGTTTACCATTCTTATAGATGACTGCGTCCTCTGCAAACACTTTCCTGCGTGTGAAAGAGATGTTGACATCTTCTCCTATGCTGACTGTGATGGTCAGGGACTCTGGCAGGAATGCAGCTAGGGGAAAATATAAACACAATGGTAGAATACGAAACAGACAGCAGAAACCAGGAAACAGCAGAAACCAGGAAACACAGCAGAAACCAGGAAACACAGCAGAAACCAGGAAACACAGCAGAAACCAGGAAACACAGCAGAAACCAGGAAACACAGCAGAAACCAGGAAACACAGCAGAAACCAGGAAACACAGCAGAAACCAGGAAACACAGCAGAAACCAGGAAACACAGCAGTCTGGAAGAGTTCTCCAATAATGCTTAGTTTTCTACTAGATTTAAGTAATTGTTGTGTATCTCTTGTCACGTAGTCCACAAATATTAAATAAACAACGAACAGAAATAATGTTATTGTAACTCCCTAATTGAGAACAATCAAAGCCAAACAGACAGAAAGGGGGGGGGGGGGGGGATTAATGGTGGCACAGTTTTGCTGTGACTTCGCCGTGTGACTTAGGGTCCAGAAAGGAAGGCATCAGGCAAACAAACAGTCTGACAGGAAGAAGATGCCCACGTACCAGAAATCAACCCCGCTGTCTGTCTGTAGGCTTGACATCGTTTTGCGTTTCATTAGGGAGTCGGAATAACAGTTTATCATGCCAAAATGGAATGCGGCAGAAAACGTGTCACTGGTGAACTTGTTTAATTTAAAACTTGTTTAATTTAGGAGCCACCAAAAAACATAACAGATTTTTTTTTTGCCCATAGAAAATACAGAACTGCACAGTCTAGAACACAATATCAATGCGTTAGTACCTTCATTCAGCATCTTGTAAGTATATATCTGATTTTTGTCACTCTTTCTGGCCCTGCAGTAGAATTCGCCAAAGATATCACTGCGAGTTTTCCATTCGATCTTGGAGGCATGGTGGTAGGCTGTATCAGGGCTGACAGGCAGGCTCTGGGGGTGGGTCAGGGGGAAGTCACGGCCCATACCTACCGGAAATGTACATGTTCAAAATGTGTTGGAAATACAATAACTACACCATAACACATTTTAATGTAACAAGAAAGTGTATGGTAAAAAACAAAAACAACAACAACAATAACAAAGTCTACAAATGTCAACTGTAATTGGAAACGTGATTTGACATGCCAACGGAACATGTTAGAATTTGCAAACAGAAATGTGTTCATCTTGTGTGAAAGTCCCATCCCCATTACCCAGGGTACTGCTGGAGCTGGATGTAACAATGTCCTGCCGGGAGGTCCAGTCACTACTGACACAATGGAGGGAGGAGTCTGATGATGTCACCATGGGGTCAGGGTTCACCAAGGTCAGGTCCGCTATGTCTAGGGCATCACCTGGGACAGACAGACAGAGACACACAATTTACAAAAGGAGATAAGTATCAGAGATAATAGACACAAGACAAAGTGAAAAAAAGTGGTTGGGCTATGACATCATTAGTAAACAAAGGTGTACAGTTTCCCATCATTGACCTCTACATGATATTGGAGACATTAGTATCAGTAACACATTGACCTCTACATGATATTGGAGACATTAGTATCAGTAACACATTGACCTCTCCATGATATTGGGGACATTAGTATCAGTAACACATTGACCTCTACATGATATTGGGGACATTAGTATCAGTAACACATTGACCTCTCCATGATATTGGGGACATTAGAATCAGTAACACATTGACCTCTACATGATATTGGGGACGTTAGTATCAGTGTGACACATTGACCTCTACATGATATTGGGGACATTAGTATCAGTAACACATTGACCTCTCCATGACATTGGGGACATTGGTATCAGTGTGACACATTGACCTCTACATGATATTGGGGACATTAGTATCAGTAACACATTGACCTCTACATGATATTGGGGACATTAGAATCAGTAACACATTGACCTCTACATGATATTGGGGACATTAGTATCAGTAACACATTGACCTCTCCATGATATTGGGGACATTGGTATCAGTAACACATTGACCTCTACATGATATTGGGGACATTAGTATCAGTAACACATTGACCTCTACATGATATTGGGGACATTAGTATCAGTAACACATTGACCTCTCCATGATATTGGGGACATTGGTATCAGTGACACATTGACCTCTACATGATATTGGGGACATTAGTATCAGTAACACATTGACCTCTACATGATATTGGGGACATTAGAATCAGTAACACATTGACCTCTCCATGATACTGGGGACATTGGTATCAGTAACACATTGACCTCTCCATGATATTGGGGACATTGGTATCAGTGACACATTGACCTCTACATGATATTGGGGACATTAGTATCAGTAACACATTGACCTCTACATGACATTGGGGACATTGGTATCAGTGACACATTGACCTCTACATGATATTGGGGACATTAGTATCAGTAACACATTGACCTCTCCATGATATTGGGGACATTGGTATCAGTGACACATTGACCTCTCCATGATATTGGGGACATTAGTATCAGTAACACATTGACCTCTCCATGATATTGGGGACATTGGTATCAGTGACACATTGACCTCTACATGATATTGGGGACATTAGTATCAGTAACACATTGACCTCTCCATGATATTGGGGACATTGGTATCAGTAACACATTGACCTCTACATGATATTGGGGACATTAGAATCAGTAACACATTGACCTCTACATGACATTGGGGACATTGGTATCAGTGTAACACATTGACCTCTACATGATATTGGGGACATTAGAATCAGTAACACATTGACCTCTACATGATATTGGGGACATTGGTATCAGTGTAACACATTGACCTCTACATGACATTGGGGACATTGGTATCAGTGACACATTGACCTCTCCATGATATTGGGGACATTGGTATCAGTGACACATTGACCTCTACATGACATTGGGGACATTGGTATCAGTGACACATTGACCTCTCCATGATATTGGGGACATTAGAATCAGTAACACATTGACCTCTACATGATATTGGGGACATTATAATCAGTAACACATTGACCTCTACATGATATTGGGGACATTGGTATCAGTGACACATTGACCTCTCCATGATATTGGGGACATTGGTATCAGTGACACATTGTATCACCAGTGGTGTTGATGCTGGTGTGTAAGAATCATGTGATGTATACAAACAACGTGTCTGATTAAATTTCTAGATACTACTGCACTGTTGGAGCTAGGAACACAAGCATTTAGTTAGATATTACTGTACTGTTGGAGCTAGAAACACAAGCATTTAGTGAGATACTACTGCACTGTTGGAGCTAGGAACACAAGCATTTAGTTAGATACTACTGTACTGTTGGAGCTAGGAACACAAGCATTTAGTTAGATACTACTGTACTGTTGGAGCTAGAAACACAAGCATTTAGCTATATATTACTGCACTGTTGGAGCTAGGAACACAAGCATTTAACTAGATATTACTGTACTGTTGGAGCTAGGAACACAAGCATATAGCTAGATATTACTGTACTGTTGGAGCTAGGAACACAAGCATATAGCTAGATATTAATGTTGAAGCTAGGAACACAAGCATATAGTTAGATACTACTGTACTGTTGGAGCTAGGAACACAAGCATTTAGTTAGATATTACTGTACTGTTGGAGCTAGGAACACAAGCATTTAGTTAGATATTACTGCACTGTTGGAGCTAGGAACACAAGCATATAGTTAGATACTACTGCACTGTTGGAGATAGAAACACAAGCATTTAGTTAGATACTACTGCACTGTTGGAGCTAGGAACACAAGCATTTAGTTAGATACTACTGCACTGTTGGAGCTAGGAACACAAGCATTTAGTGAGATACTACTGCACTGTTGGAGCTAGAAACACAAGCATTTAACTAGATATTACTGCACTGTTGGAGCTAGAAACACAATCATTTAGTTAGATATTACTGTACTGTTGGAGCTAGGAACACAAGCATTTAGCTAGATATTACTGTACTGTTGGAGCTAGGAACACAAGCATTTAGCTAGATACTACTGCACTGTTGGAGCTGGGAACACAAGCATTTAGTTAGATATTACTGCACTGTTGGAGCTAGGAACACAAGCATTTAGTGAGATACTACTGCACTGTTGGAGCTAGGAACACAAGCATTTTGTTAGATACTACTGCACTGTTGGAGCTAGGAACACAAGCATTTAGTGAGATACTACTGCACTGTTGGAGCTAGGAACACAAGCATTTAACTAGATATTACTGCACTGTTGGAGCTAGAAACACAATCATTTAGTTAGATATTACTGTACTGTTGGAGCTAGGAACACAAGCATTTAGCTAGATACTACTGCACTGTTGGAGCTGGGAACACAAGCATTTAGTTAGATATTACTGCACTGTTGGAGCTAGGAACACAAGCATTTAGTGAGATACTACTGCACTGTTGGAGCTAGAAACACAAGCATTTAGTTAGATATTACTGTACTGTTGGAGCTAGAAACACAAGCATTTAGTTAGATATTACTGCACTGTTGGAGCTAGGAACACAAGCATTTAGTGAGATACTACTGCACTGTTGGAGCTAGGAACACAAGCATTTAACTAGATATTACTGCACTGTTGGAGCTAGAAACACAATCATTTAGTTAGATATTACTGTTGGAGCTAGGAACACAAGCATTTAGTTAGATACTACTGCACTGTTGGAGCTAGGAACACAAGCATTTAGCTAGATACTACTGCACTGTTGGAGCTGGGAACACAAGCATTTAGTTAGATATTACTGTACTGTTAGAGCTAGAAACACAATCATTTAGTTAGATATTACTGTACTGTTGGAGCTAGGAACACAATCTTTTAGTTAGATATTACTGTACTGTTGGAGCTAGGAACACAATCATTTAGTTAGATATTACTGCACTGTTGGAGCTAGGAACACAAGCATTTAGTTAGATATTACTGTACTGTTGGAGCTAGGAACACAAGCATTTAGTTAGATATTACTGCACTGTTGGAGCTAGGAACACAAGCATTTAGTTAGATATTACTGTACTGTTGGAGCTAGGAACACAAGCATTTAGTTAGATATTACTGCACTGTTGGAGCTAGGAACACAAGCATTTAGCTAGATATTACTGTACTGTTGGAGCTAGAAACACAAGCATTTAGTCAGATACTACTGTACTGTTGGAGCTAGAAACACAAGCATTTAGTTAGATATTACTGTACTGTTGGAGCTAGGAACACAAACATTTAGCTAGATATTACTGTTGGAGCTAGAAACACAAGCATTTAGTTAGATATTACTGTACTGTTGGAGCTAGGAACACAAACATTTAGCTAGATATTACTGTTGGAGCTAGAAACACAAGCATTTAGTTAGATATTACTGTGCTGTTGGAGCTAGGAACACAAACATTTAGCTAGACATTACTGTTGGTGCTAGGAACACAAGCATTTAGCTACACCCGCAAAAACATCTGCTAAACATATGTATGTGACCAATACAATTTGATTTGATTTACTCTCTATACCGATACACTTTATATACACTTAGACAGAACATACAGATCTGAGACCAGGCTTTGTACTTTCTGGTATCATTCAAGACAGAACATACAGATCTGAGACCAGGTTTTGTACTTTCTGGTATCATTCAAGACAGAACATACAGATCTGAGACCAGGTGTTGTACTTTCTGGTATCATTCAAGACAGAACATACAGATCTGAGACCAGGTTTTGTATTTTCTGGTATCATTCAAGACAGAACAAACAGATCTGGGAATGTTGTAACATAATAATTTAACTTTCCATTTATAGTATTTTAATTTAGTTTAATAACACATCTTCAAGTATAACGAATTGGAACACAAAAGCACTCAGTCCACATGGTTGGGGATAAAAAACATAGCCAAACGAGGAAATAGAAGGCATAGAATATGGGTCTGTGTGAATGTGTTGTGATGGAAGGTGTGTTGAGTGTTCTTTGGTGTTTTGTAAAAGTGTGGCGTTTAAGTGAGTGAGAAAGGAAATGGTTTCAGATCCCAGAACCGGTGTGTGTCTGTTGAGCGAAAGAGCTTTTCAATGTTGTTCCAGATGAGGGATATACATTTTATAATGATTTATACATCTACATTCTCCTATCGTGACGGAACAGTACCCAACCCTATACCCTAGACACCCCCCTGAGAGACCCATACACTAAAGAGGAAGTCCGTATCTGTTTTATGGTTTTATGGCCCTTCTGTAATGTAAGTTGCCTGTATGCAGACAAAACAGAAAGAGGAATGTGGTCAGAGACCTACTAGAGCAGCACAGCGCCGTCAAGACTGAGCCTGCCTGACAGGGTTGATCCAACAAAGCCAGACCCCCCTGATACGAGCATTTCCAGGGAGTTTTCCCTAGCCACTGTGCTTCTACGCCTGCATTTCTTGCTGTTTGGGGGTTTTAGGCTGGGGGGTTTCTGTACAGCACTTTGAGATATCAGCTGATGTAAGAAGGGCTTTATAAAATACATTTGATTGAAATTTGATTGATAGGAGAGCATAATATACAAGGTATCATATGCAAATATAGTGGGGATTCCGGTGGGGTGCCCCCCACCCAGGTAGTGGCAGCGCTGTTAACACTGGCTGCAGTAACCCATGACGAGAGGGCACACCTGGACAATCAGAGAGGGGGACAAATTATTGTGACCTTGGTGACACTAAATAATCAAAAGGTCTGACTGTGTAACGGATGTGAAACAGCTAGCTTAGTTAGCGGTGGTGCGCGCCAAATAGTTTTTTAATAGCTACAGTTGAAGTCGGAAGTTTACATACACCTTAGCCAAATACATTCTAACTCAGTCTTTCACAATTCCTGACATTTAATCTGAGTAAAAATTCCCTGTTTGACTTTGTTGTCCTTAAGCCATTTTGCCACAACTTTGGAAGTATGTTTGGGGTTATTGTCCATTTGGAAGACCCATTTGCAACCAAGATTTAACTTCCTTACTGATGTCTTGAGATGTTACTTCAATATATCCACATAATTTTCCTCCCACAATGATGCCATCTATTTTGTGAAGTGCACCAGTCCCTCCTGCAGCAAAGCACCCCCACAACATGATGCTGCCACCTCTTGATGTCAGCCATCCTCTTCAGTGCCATCTTATTTATGTGTATGTATCCATGTATGTACGACATAACATATTAACGTTTGGTGTGGTCACATAAGACAGAACGTTACTTAAGACTAAAATGAAAGGAGGTTGGATGGACGTATAACGTGAACGTCTAGCAACCCGAAGGTTGCGTGTTCGAATCTTATCACAGGAAACGTGTTACTTTGCAACTACATAGCATGTTAGCTAACCCTTCCTCTGACCTTAACCCTAGCTCCAGAGGTGGCATCACAGGTTCAAAAGTGGTGTGGAAAAATGACAGTGTCTCTTTTTCTCATGACCTGGTCAGGTAAAGCTCTGGTTCGCACGGTACTGTATGACAGGGTCCAATGGTAATGTGTCTTCCTCACTGGTCCAACCCGGGCCAGTTGGCCAAAAATCTCCTGGGTGAAAATATTTTCAACTGGTCCGGACCAGTTGTAGTTTTGAAATGCATATGGGATCATGCAGGGCTTATAGATTGGCATGCTTTCTCTCTATATTCAGATATTAAAAGGCTACATTTGGTTGTTATGATATGTATTATAAGCTGTGTAATATAATTTAGCAATGTGAGTCATTACTCTATTCTTTAGAATTGCATTGTATTAATCGCGTTCATTTTTATTTTTTTCAAAATAAGACACTGCCCCTTTAAGACAACTGCGTTCCATAAGAGAGATCGTCATGGCTACAGTAGGCTAGCTAAAGTGTATTTTTGTAGCTTTCTTTTTGCACACTATCAACAGTAGCCAGCATATTGCTAGTATGTTCACTGTTGAAAGGTTTACTTGTAAATCACTTTCCCCTAAAATAAACATGCCCAAATGAATAGATTGATGGGCAATTAGCTTTGCTCAGAACAGCTAGCGTGTGTTGTGCGAATGTAGCAATCAACTTCTGTGTTGCTCGAGTGCTCGAAAGTTGTGACTCGTGGGAGCGTAGTGGTGCTTGAATGAACAACCACTCACATTGCTCAAATACAAATAGCGTGACTTTTCTGGGTCTTCAATGGTAGACTGCAACAGAGCATGTAAAAGTTGACCTGGAAAACAAATTAGCGGCCCCACACCAGATTGAACAGTACTGGGGAAAATGTCGTCTCGCCTTTCTGGCAGCTCAGCACCTAGCGAACATTAGCGTAAGCTACCTAGACACCTAGCTAACCTTAGCCACAACTAATTGGAATTCCCAACATATCATACATACTGCAAATTCATAACATATTGTAAGAATTGCATGATGGACATGCACAAATTAATACATACCATACTAAACATAACATATCATACTCATGTGAGTGTCTCAGATTTCCGTATACTATTTTACGTCTACCCCTGAGTCCAGGTTGGATGTAGCGACCCTGACAGGTTATCAGCCCGATCACATCCATCATCATTAGTTGTAGTACAATCAGGTAATACATGCAGTCTGTGGTGGTTCCCTTCCTTCCCCCTGTGTTTAACCCTAATGTATGGAATCAATGGAATGTTAATGTATCAGAGTTAATTTCATGGAGACCATGGGGAGACCATACCCATCTGAACGCAATTGACTTGTTGCCAGTTTTCCGTTCGGCAGCCATTGTTACTAAGAGAACCAATTTATTTTTGTCTCACATATAAAGATGGAAGCATCTGAGATTAATCTGCATTGTTCAAAACAAAATGCCAATGCAGTGTCATAGCTCTGACATGACCATGACCAGAACCATTCCTCTAGCTGTAAATCAGCAACAGCTCTACTCTCCTTTCAAGTGACTAGTGGGGGATATCCATCCACCTAAAGTACACTGACCAGTTGGTCAGGCAGGAATGATGGGTCAGTGTTTCAAAGCCGTTCTGGCTTTGCCTGTTATCTGTCTCTGAGCTAGCTGTGATTTACAACTGGTGGAGGATGAGAGAGCACAGCACAGAGAACGAGAGAGAGAGGAGAGAGAGAAAGAGAAATACAGAGACAGACAGAGAGCGAGAGAGAGAGAGAGAGAGAGAGAGAAATCCATGATGTACACAATAAGTGTGCAGTTAAAATTGACAAAAAGAAACACACTGGTTTCTTTTGTCAGGGCTGGGGGATGATACAGGGATGCAGCTTGAGCCCCACACATCAACATACATGGGGCCTCCCGAGTGACGCAGCAGTCTAAGGCACTGGAGTGCTTGAGGCGTCACTACCGACCCAGGTTCAATCCCAGGCTGTGTCACAGCCAGCCATGACCGAGAGCACAATTGGACCAGCATCGCCCGGATTAGAAGACGGTTTGACTGGGTGGACTTTACTTGGCTCATTGCTCTCTAGCAACTCCTTGTGGCGAGCCAGGTACCTGCAGGCTGACTTCAGTTGGACGGTGTTTCC
Organism: Oncorhynchus mykiss; assembly: GCF_013265735.2. Classification (NCBI taxonomy): domain Eukaryota; kingdom Metazoa; phylum Chordata; class Actinopteri; order Salmoniformes; family Salmonidae; genus Oncorhynchus; species Oncorhynchus mykiss. The sequence goes on along the minus strand of NC_048576.1, from coordinate 5,478,827 downwards.
TCTGACACATTGGTGTCGCTGGCTACCGGGTTAAGCGGGCAGGTGTTAAGAAGCACGGTTACACCTTCGCCTCTCCCGAGCCAGTTGGGGAGTTGCAGTGATGAGACAAGATTGTAATTGGATATCATTGAAAAAGAGGGTAAAATATTCACAAAAAAGCACATACAATACGTTGGACACCTGTTCATTGAACATATTTTTCCATAATCATGGGCATTAATATGGAGTTGGTCCCCCCCCTTTGCTGTTATAACAGCCTCCACTCTTCTGGGAAGGCTTTCCACTAGATGTTGGAACATTGCTGTTATAACAGCCTCCACTCTTCTGGGAAGGCTTTCCACTAGATGTTGGAACATTGCTGCTATAACAGCCTCCAATCTTCTGGGAAGGCTTTCCACTAGATGTTGGAACATCGCTGCTATAACAGCCTCCACTCTTCTGGGAATGCTTTCCACTAGATGTTGGAACATTGCTGCTATAACAGCCTCCACTCTTCTGGGAAGGCTTTCCACTAGATGTTGGAACATCGCTGCTATAACAGCCTCCACTCTTCTGGGAAGGCTTTCCACTAGGTGTTGGAACATTGCTGCTATAACAGCCTCCACTCTTCTGGGAAGGCTTTCCACTAGATGTTGGAACATTGCTGCTATAACAGCCTCCACTCTTCTGGGAAGGATTTCCACTAGATGTTGGAACATCGCTGCGGGGACTTGCTTCCATTCAGTCACAAGAGCATTAGTGAGGTAGGGCACTGATGTTGGGCGATTAGGCCTGGCTCGCAGTCAGCGTTCCAATTCATCCCAAAGGTGTTCGATGGGGTTGAGGTCAGGGCTTTGTGCAGGCCAGTCAAGTTCTTTCACACAGAACTCGACAAACCATTTCTGTATGGACCTCGCTCTGTGCACGGGGCATTGTCATGCTGAAATAGGAAAAGGCCTTCCCCACTGTTGCCACAAAGTTGGAATCACAGAATCGTCTAGAATGTCATTGTATGCTGTAGGGTTAAGATTTCCCTTCACTGGAACTAAAGGGCCTGAAGCAAACCATGAAACAGCCCCAGGCCATTATTCCTCCTCCACCAAACTTTACACTATGCATTTGGGCAAGTAGCGTTCTCCTGGCATCCACCAAACCCAGATTCATTCATCAGACTGCCAGATGGTGAAGCGTGAGTCATTACTCCATAGAACACGTTTCCACTGCTCCAGAGAACACGTTTCCACTGCTCCAGAGAACACGTTTCCACTGCTCCAGAGAACATGTTTCCACTGCTCCAGAGAACACGTTTCCACTAATATAGAGAACACGTTTCCATTACTCCAGAGAACACGTTTCCACTGCTCCAGAGAACACGTTTCCACTGCTCCAGAGAACACGTTTCCATCACTCCAGAGAACACATTTCCACTGCTATAGAGAACATGTTTCCACTGCTATAGAGAACACGTTTCCATCACTCCAGAGAACACGTTTCCATCACTCCAGAGAACACGTTTCCATCACTCCAGAGAACACGTTTCCATCACTCCAGAGAACACATTTCCATCACTCCAGAGAACACGTTTCCACTGCCCCAGAGAACAAGTTTCCACTGCTCCAGAGAACACGTTTCCACTGCCCCAGAGAACAAGTGTCCACTACTCCAGAGAACACGTTTCCACTGCTCCAGAGAACATGTTTCCACTGCTCCAGAGAACACGTTTCCACTGCTATAGAGAACATGTTTCCACTGCTCCAGAGAACACGTTTCCACTGCTCCAGAGAACACGTTTCCATTACTCCAGAGAACACGTTTCCACTACTCCAGAGAACACGTTTCCATTACTCCAGAGAACACGTTTCCACTGCTCCAGAGAACACGTTTCCACTGCCTCAGAGAACATGTTTCCACTACTCCAGAGAACAGGTTTCCATTACTCCAGAGAACACGTTTCACCTGCTCCAGAGAACACGTTTCCATTACTCCAGAGAACACGTTTCCACTGCTCCAGAGAACACGTTTCCACTGCCTCAGAGAACACGTTTCCACTACTCCAGAGTCCAATGGCGGCAAGCATTACACCACTTCAGCCGACGCTTGGTGATCTTATGCTTGTGTGCGGCTGCTCGGCCATGGAAACCAATTTCATGAAGTTCCCGACGTTGGACAAATTATTTTTACGCTTCAGCACTCTCTGTTCTGTGATCATGTGTGGCCTACCACTTCGCAGCTGAGCTGTTGTTGCTCCAAGACATTTCCACTTCACAATAACAGCACTTACAGATGACCGGGGCAGCTCTAGCAGGGCAGAAATTTCATGAACTGATGTGTTGGAAAGGTGGCATCCTATGACGGTGCCACGTTAAAAGTCACTGAGCTCTTCAGTAAGGCGATTCTACTGCCAATGTTTGTCTATGGAGATTGCATGGCTGTGTGCTTGATTGTATACACCTGCCAGCAACGGGTGTGACTGAAATAGCTGTATCCACTCATTTGAAGTGGTGTCCACATACTTTTGTATATATAGTGTATATCAATTAATTGGTGAGTGCACTAGAACAGTCTCACTCTACTAGAATCTGAAGTCAAGTGTCTACTGTTTGCTGATGATCTGGTGCTTCTGTCCCAAACCAAGGAGGTTCTACAGCAGCACCTAGATCTTCTGCACATATTCTGTCAGACCTGGGCCCTCTTTGGTTGGGGACAGAATCATCAGATCATAATGGTTGCCAGAACCATAAATGCTAATTCCATCTAGACACCGTTGCCCTAGAAAACACAAAAAACTATACCTACCTCAGCCTAAACATCAGCACCACAGGTATCTTCCACAAAGCTGTGAACGATCTGAGAGACAAGGCAAGAAGGGCATTCTATGCCATCAAAAGGAACATAAACTTTGACATACCAATTAGGATCTGGCTAAAAATACTTGAATCAGTTATAGAACCCATTGCCGTTTAGGATTGTGAGTATAACAGTATAGCTTCCGTCCCTCTCCTCGCCTTGAACCAGGTACCCTCTGCACACATAGACAACTGACACCCACGAAGCCCCACGAGGTCTGGGGTCCGCTCACCAACCAAGAATTCACTAAATAGGACAAACACAAAATTGAGGCCTCTGCAAAAATATCCTCAGTTCACAACGTAGAGCACCAGATAATGCATGCAGAGCAGAATTAGGCCGATACCCGCTAATTATCAAAATCCAGATAGAGACGTTCAATTCTACAACCACCTAAAAGGAAGCGATTCCCAAACCTTCCATAACAAAGACACCACCTACAGAGAGATGAACCTGGAGAAGAGTCCCCGAAGCAAGCTGGTCCTGGGGCTCTGTTCACAAACACAAACAGACCCCACAGAGCACCAGGACAGCAACACAATTAGACTCAACCATGTCACGAGGAAACAAAAAGATAATTACTTGACACATTGGAAAGAATTTACCAAAAAACAGAGCAAACTAGAATGCTATTTGGCTTTAAACAGAGAGTACACAGTGGCAGAATACCTGACCACTGTGACTGACCCAAACTTAAGGAAATCTTTGACTATGTACAGACTCAGTGAGCATAGCCTTGCTATTGAGAAAGGCTGCCGTAGGCAGACCTGGCTCTCAAGAGAAGACAGGCTATGTGCTCACTGCCCACAACATGAGGTGGAAACTGAGCTGCACTTCCTAACCTCCTGCCCAATGTATGACCATATTAGAGAGACATATTTCCCTTAGATTACACAGATCCACAAAGAATTTGAAAACAAATCCAATCTTGATAAACTCCCATATCTATTGGGTGAAATTCCACAGTGTGCCATCACAGCAGCAAGATTTGTGACCTGTTGCCACGAGAAAAGGTCAACCAGTGAACAACAAACATTGTAAATACAACCCATATTTATGTCTTTATTCATTTTGGCATTTCGTGAGTGTAATGTTTACTGTTCATTTTTTATTGTTGATTTCACTTTTGTTTATTATCTATTTCACTTGCTTTGGCGATGTTAACATATGTTTCTCATGCCAATAAAGCTCTTAAATTGAATTGAATGAGAGAGAGAGAGAGAGAGAGAGAGAGAGACCATATGGAAGAGATCATGGTACTGTTATGCAGCTAGCCCTCTGATGGTCTGACCTCTTGACACACACACACACACACACACACTCACAGCCTGCAGTGTATCAACCCCCTGGACAGAGAAAGATGTGTGAAGTTTCTCACATGCTGTGCATCCACTGCAGGATCCTGACAAACACATCATTTACTCAGGAAGAATAGTCACAACTCTCATATTACCCCATCACCTTTCAGTCTGCAGCAACCGTATCAAACCATCCTTCATATGAAACATCTTGGGCCTTTCTGTTGATCCTAGAATACTGTGTGACCTCTGTTGATCCTAGAATACTGTTTGACCTCTGTTGATCCTAAAATACTGTATGACCTCTGTTGATCCTAAAATACTGTATGACCTCTGTTGATCCTAAAATACTGTTTGACCTCTGTTGATCCTAGAATACTAGATCAAATCCCCGAGCTGACAAGATTTTTTAAAAATCTCTCATTCTGCCCCTGAACAAGGAAGTTAACCCATTGTTCCTAGGCTGTCATTGAAAATAAGAATTTGTTCTTAACTGACTTGCCTAGTAAAATAAAGATAAAATAGTATCTTCACCTTTGCTGACATGATCTTAGTAAAGCAGGAACATTCAGCTAAGATCAAGTGAATAGAATGTTCTGGTCCTGACATGTCATTTCCCCTGTAGCTACTGTTGTAAAGCATTCCTTCCTGTTAATGTTCAGGAAACCTCACCCTGCTATTGTTGTTGAAGTAAGAACAGTCCTGAGGACTCCTGACAACCAGGGTAGAGGTTTATAGGGGGAAGAACAGTCCTGAGGACTCCTGACAACCAGGGTGGAGGTTTATAGAGGGAAGAACAGTCCTGAGGACTCCTGACAACCAGGGTGGAGGTTTATAGAGGGAAGAACAGTCCTGAGGACTCCTGACAACCAGGGTAGAGGTTTATAGAGGGAAGAACAGTCCTGAGGACTCCTGACAACCAGGGTAGAGGTTTATAGGGGGAAGAACAGTCCTGAGGACTCCTGACAACCAGGGTGGAGGTTTATAGAGGGAAGAACAGTCCTGAGGACTCCTGACAACCAGGGTAGAGGTTTATAGAGGGAAGAACAGTCCTGAGGACTCCTGACAACCAGGGTAGAGGTTTATAGGGGGAAGAACAGTCCTGAGGACTCCTGACAACCAGGGTAGAGGTTTATAGAGGGAAGAACAGTCCTGAGGACTCCTGACAACCAGGGTGGAGGTTTATAGGGGGAAGAACAGTCCTGAGGACTCCTGACAACCAGGGTAGAGGTTTATAGAGGGAAGAACAGTCCTGAGGACTCCTGACAACCAGGGTAGAGGTTTATAGGGGGAAGAACAGTCCTGAGGACTCCTGACAACCAGGGTAGAGGTTTATAGGGGGAAGAACAGTCCTGAGGACTCCTGACAACCAGGGTGGAGGTTTATAGGGGGAAGAACAGTCCTGAGGACTCCTGACAACCAGGGTGGAGGTTTATAGAGGGAAGAACAGTCCTGAGGACTCCTGACAACCAGGGTGGAGGTTTATAGGGGGAAGAATAGTCCTGAGGACTCCTGACAACCAGGGTGGAGGTTTATAGGGGGAAGAACAGTCCTGAGGACTCCTGACAACCAGGGTAGAGGTTTATAGAGGGAAGAACAGTCCTGAGGACTCCTGACAACCAGGGTAGAGGTTTATAGAGGGAAGAACAGTCCTGAGGACTCCTGACAACCAGGGTAGAGGTTTATAGGGGGAAGAACAGTCCTGAGGACTCCTGACAACCAGGGTAGAGGTTTATAGGGGGAAGAACAGTCCTGAGGACTCCTGACAACCAGGGTAGAGGTTTATAGAGGGAAGAACAGTCCTGAGGACTCCTGACAACCAGGGTAGAGGTTTATAGGGGGAAGAACAGTCCTGAGGACTCCTGACAACCAGGGTAGAGGTTTATAGAGGGAAGAACAGTCCTGAGGACTCCTGACAACCAGGGTAGAGGTTTATAGGGGGAAGAACAGTCCTGAGGACTCCTGACAACCAGGGTAGAGGTTTATAGAGGGAAGAACAGTCCTGAGGACTCCTGACAACCAGGGTAGAGGTTTATAGAGGGAAGAACAGTCCTGAGGACTCCTGACAACCAGGGTAGAGGTTTATAGGGGGAAGAACAGTCCTGAGGACTCCTGACAACTAGGGTAGAGGTTTATAGAGGGAAGAACAGTCCTGAGGACTCCTGACAACCAGGGTAGAGGTTTATAGAGGGAAGAACAGTCCTGAGGACTCCTGACAACCAGGGTAGAGGTTTATAGAGGGAAGAACAGTCCTGAGGACTCCTGACAACCAGGGTAGAGGTTTATAGGGGGAAGAACAGTCCTGAGAACTCCTGACAACCAGGGTAGAGGTTTATAGAGGGAAGAACAGTCCTGAGGACTCCTGACAACCAGGGTAGAGGTTTATAGAGGGAAGAACAGTCCTGAGGACTCCTGACAACCAGGGTAGAGGTTTATAGGGGGAAGAACAGTCCTGAGGACTCCTGACAACTAGGGTAGAGGTTTATAGAGGGAAGAACAGTCCTGAGGACTCCTGACAACCAGGCTACATTTTCCTCTTACAGCATTTATTTTTTAAATAATAAATCTAATACTAAAGTGTCACATCAAATCCAATTGATTAAAAGGCCAATGAGCCTTATTTTAATATGAACGGCTTAATCTCTTGATTTACGTACAGTTGAAGTCGGAAGATTACATACACTTAGGTTGGAGTCATTAAAACTCGTATTTCAACCACTCCACAAATTTCTTGTTAACAAACTATAGTTTTGGCAAGTCGGTTAGGACATCTACTTTGTGCATGACACAAGTTATTTTTCCAACAATTGTTTACAGACAGATTATTTCACTTATAATTCACTGTATCACAATTCCAGTGGGTCAGAAGTTTACATACACTAAGTTGACTGTGCCTTTAAACTGCTTGGAAAATTCCAGAAAATTGTGTCATGGCTTTAGAAGCTTCTGATAGGCTAATTGACATTTTGAGTCAATTGGAGGTGTACCTGTGGATGTATTTCAAGGCCTACCTTCAAACTCAGTGCCTCTTTGCTTGACATCATGGGAAAATCAAAAACAAATCAGCCAAGAACTCAGAAAAAGAATTGTAGACCTCCACAAGTCTGGTTCATCCTTGGGAACAATTTCCTGAAGGTACCACGTTCATCTATACAAACAATTGTACGCAAGTATAAACACCATGGGACCACGTAGCCATCATACTGCTCAGGAAGGAGATGTGTTCTGTCTCCTAGAGATGAAAGTACTTTGGTGAGAAAAGTGCAAATCAATCCCAGAACAGCAAAGGACCATGTGAAGATGCAGGAGGAAACAGGTACAAAAGTATCTATATCCACAGTAAAACGAGTCCTATATCGACATAACCTGAAAGGCCGCTCAGCAAGGAAGAAGCCACTTCTCCAAAACCACCATAAAAAAAGCCAGACTACGGTTTGCAACTGCACATGGGGACAAAGATCGTACTTTTTGGAGAAATCTCTTTTGGTATGATGAAACAAATATAGAACTGTTTGGCCATAATGACCATCGTTATGTTTGGAGGAAAAAGGGGGAGGCTTGCAAGCCGAAGAACACCATCCCAACAGTGAAGCACGGGGGTGGCAGCATCATGTTGTGGGGGTGCTTTGCTGCAAGATGGACTGGTGCACTTCACAAAATAGATGGCATCACGAGAGAGGAAAATTATGTGGATTTATTGAAGCAACATCTCAAGACATCCGTCAGGAAGTTAAAGCTTGGTCGCAAATGAGTCTTCCAAATGGACAATGACCCCAAGCGTCCTTCCAAAAGTTGTGGCAAAATGGCTTAAGGACAACAAAGTCAAGGTATTGGAGTGAACACCACAAAGCCCTGAACTCAATCCTATAGAAAATTTGTGGGCAGAACTGTAAAAGCGTGTGCGAGCAAGGAGGCCTACAAACCTGACTCAGTTCCACCAGCTCTGTCAGGAGGAATGGGCAAAAAATCATCCAACTTATTGTGGGAAGCTTATGGAAGGATACCCGAAACGTTTGACCCAAGTTAAACACTGTAAAGGCAATGCTACCAAATACTAGTTGAGTGTATGTAAACTTCTGACTGGGAATGTGATGAAATAAGTAAAAGCTGAAATAAATAATTCTCTCTACTATTATTCTGACATTTCACATTCTTAAAATAAAGTGGTGATCCTAACTGGCCCAAGACAGGGAATTTTTACTAGGATTAAATGTCAGAAATTGTGGAAAAAACTGAGTTTAAATATATTTGGCTAAAATGTATGTAAACTTCTGTCTTCAACTGTAGCTGATAGTGTTCAGGGAATTACTCAGTATGAAATCCCAAATGGTCCCTATTCCCTCTATACTTTCGTCTGAAGTAGTGCACTATATAGGGAATAGGGTTCCATTTGGGACTCACACTCAGTTATACACACGCAGATGATTACGGGCGTTTCTGTTGTTGTGTTCATGCAGGGTGAAGTGTACGGGATTGGAGTGATGCTGTCATGGCTGCCTTCCAACTAGAGTTAAAGTAGTGTGTGTGTGTGTGTGTGTGTGTGTGAGGCAGACAGGCAGGCAGACACACAGACAGGAGGCTGGATACTATGACATGGTTTGCTACAAGAGTTTCTTTCTATCCTATAAACCTCAATTATATACTATCATCTCAATGTCCACAACTTTTATGTTTAAACTGGTTTGGGACAGTCGTAAGGTCATGTGCTACACGTCTCAGACATAAATACATGGTGCTGAAAGAACATTTTTAAAGAACATGAAACCTGAACGGGCATAAAACAGCTATTTCATTTCATCAACATGGTTGGCTGTTCACTGAGCATTAAACATGACATTTCTTCCTTTCTGATTTCTGTTTCATATGACCAGAAATCTATTCTCAGACCTCCGCTGTGTGTGTTTAATTTCTGTTCAAGGAAAATCTCGTGTTTTTTCATCCGCAGGTGGTCTCCCCATATCATCCCCCCCCCCCCCCCCCCCCCCCCCCCCCCACACCACCACCACCTTTCACACTGTCTGTTCTAAATGGCATCCTATGCCCAGGGCTCTGGTGGTCCAAAGTAGTGCACTATCAGAAGTAGTGCACTATGTGGGACACAGCATGTTGTTTGGACAGACGACACACCCTCAAGTCACTGAGATAAGGTCAAAACTCATCTGAACAAAAAATGAAAGGGCTCTATTTTCAGACAATTGTCCATTTCAACCTGTTGTTAAAGCCAGTGCTGTTCTGTTTTTCCAAACACAAGCGCCGGGATTGGTAATTTACCTGCGTTAAATGAGTTTTCACTGAGATGGGAGGCAATATCTGAGGTGAGTCCTTAAAAAGGTGTGCCAAAGTGCCGATTTCAGTATTCACTGGTGGGGATGTTTAAGACCAACCAAAAGACGATCCGCCCCCTTTTTTTTTTCTTTCAATTTTCTCCTAAAATTACAAATCCAACTGCCTGTAGCTCGGGCCCTAAAGCAAGGATATGCATATTGAACTTTGAACTTTGAGAGAATATAACACAATATATCTGGTAAAAGATCATACAGAGGGGAAAACAACAACTATTCTTTTGTACATGTTTTGTACCCTCATCTTTGAAATGCAAAAGGACATAATGTATAATTCCAGCCCAGCTGCAATTTAGATTTTGGCCACGAGATGGTAGCAGTGTATGTGCACAGTTTGACTGATCCAATGAACCATTGCATTTCTGTTCTAGAAATATTATATCAAGACTGCCCAAATGTGCCAAATTTGTTTATTAATAACTTTTCATGTTCAAAACTGTGCACTCTCCTCAAACAATAGCATGGTATTATTTCACTGTAATAGCTACTGTAAATTGGACCGTGCAGTTAGAGTAACAAGAATTTAAGCTTTCTGCCAATATCAGACATGTCTATGTCCTGGGAAATGTTCTAGTTATTTACAACCTCATGCTAATCGCATTAGCCTATGTTAGCTCAACCGTCCCGTGGAAGGGACACCATTCCCAAAGAAGTTTTAAGCAGTAATACAGTTGGTTATATTCATTCATACATTGTTGTGCCCCTGGCCTGAAAGGATGGAAGTTCAATATGTAGCTAGATGTAGAAGGCTAATGTTAACTGGCTAATGTTGCTCATGAATGGAAGTTAGGCTAGCGAGCAAAGCATTTTAGCCAGGTAGCCTGGGACATTAAAAACTAAAAGCTTCTACTGTATGACAGGGTCATAGACCGTTTAGTCAACATGAAAGAGAGGAGGAAGGTATTGACGTCTCTCTAGGGTGAGTCAACATGTTTTTCTACTTGCACAAACGCACACGCACACACAGAAACCAGAACCATTGACAGGCACATCATATTTAGCTTACGTTGATTGGTCTAAATAGTTTTTGTTATCTTTTTAGTTCTCACAGTATTAGACTAAACAGGGGTGATTTGATGTTGAAATGTTGAAGTTTAAATGGTGCTGGAATAATGGAGGCAGCTCTAACTCTCTATGGTTATAAATCAATAGTTGTTTAGTGGTCTGAAAATGTCAGAAACATTAACTTGCTTGACCCCTGCAGCAGGTCATGTAGCTGTTTGTTATATGCAATACTTGCTTTGTGGACTTCATCAGACAGATGTTGTTCTCTGGTTTTGTAATGAAACAAAGGTGTGGTTGAATTTATTCTACCACTGTGTCTGTCTTCTTGTCTCTGCTTTTAGGCCTCTATATCACGTTGGCAAGGCATATGAACTGAGAGGTTGAAGAGCAAACACACTTATCACAACACAGATGTTGTAAAAAGGGTTTTGTGTTTTCTGGCTTGGCTTCCCCGGCGATTTTACCCACACACTGCTACTGCGAGGTGTTAACCATAGACCGTGTCTGGCCCACATGGTGTCAGATCATAGAAACAGAACCAGATAGAGACTATCTCTATCTATCTCTACAGTGCCATTCAGAAAGTATTCATACCCCTTCCCTTATTCCACATTTCATTGTGTTACAGCCTGAATTTAAAATGGATTAAATAGGTGTTTACCCCCTCACCCATCTACACACACAATACCCCATAATGACAAAGTGTTAATATGTTTATAGAAATGTTTGCAAATGTATAGAAAATTAAATACAGAAATCACTCATTTATATAAGAATTCATACCCCTGCGTCAATAGTCTTTCTGGGTAAGTCTCTAAGAGCTGTGAGTCTTTCTGGGTAAGTCTCTAAGAGCTGTGAGTCTTTCTGCGTAAGTCTCTAAGAGCTTTCCACACCTGGATTGTGCAACATTTGCCCATTTTGCTACCTACTCTCATCACCTTGGGGCGGCCCGTCAGGATGTCCAGGATCCAGTTGCAGAGGGAGGTGTTTAGTCCCAGGGTCCTTAGCTTAGTGATGAGCTTTGAGGGCACTATGGTGTTGAACGCTGAGCTGTAGTCAATGAACAGCATTCTCACGTAGGTGTTCCTTTTGTCCAGTTGGGAAAGGGCAGTGTGGAGTGCAATAGAGATTGCATTATCTGTGGATCTGTTTGGGCGGTATGCAAATTGGAGTGGGTCTAGGGTTTCTGGGATAATGGTGTTGATGTGAGCCATGAACAGCCTTTTCAAAGCACTTCATGGCCGCGGACATGAGTGCTACAGGTCTGTAGTCATTTAGGCAGGTTACCTTAGTGTTCTAGGGCACAGGCACTATAGTGGTCTGCTTGAAACATGTTGGTATTACAGACTCAATCATGGACATGTTGAAAATGTCAGTGAAGACATCTGGCCAGTCGGTCAACACATGCCCGGAGCACACATCCTGGTAATCTGTCTGGCCCCGCAGTGTATGTTGACCTGTTTAAAGGTCTTACTCGTGATCACACAGTCGTCCGGAACAGCTGATGCTCTCATGCATGCCTCAGTGTTGCTTGCCTCGAAGCGAGCATAGAAGTGATTTAGCTCGTCTGGTAGGCTCGTGTCACTGGGCAGCTCTCGGCTGTGCTGTAATAGTTTGCAAGCCCTGCCACATAAGGCGAGCGTCGGAGCCGGTGTAGTATGATTCAATCTTAGCCCTGTATTGACACTTTGCCTGTTTGATGGTTCGTCGCAGGGCATAGCAGTATTTCTTGTAAGCTTCCGGGTTAGAGTCCCACACCTTTAAAGCGGCAGCTCTACCCTTTAGCTCAGTGCGAATGTTGCCTGTAATCCATGGCTTCTGGTTGGGGTATGTACGTACAGTCACTGTGGGGACGACTTCCTCAATGCACTTACAGTGCCTTGCGAAAGTATTCAGCCCCCTTGAACTTTGCGACCTTTTGCCACATTTCAGGCTTCAAACATAAAGATATAAAACTGTATTTTTTTGTGAAGAATCAACAACAAGTGGGACACAATCATGAAGTGGAACGACATTATTGGATATTTCAAACTTTTTTAACATATCAAAAACTGAAAAATTGGGCGTGCAAAATTATTCAGCCCCCTTAAGTTAATACTTTGTAGCGCCACCTTTTGCTGCGATTACAGCTGTAAGTCGCTTGGGGTATGTCTCTATCAGTTTTGCACACCGAGAGACTGACATTTTTTCCCATTCCTCCTTGCAAAACAGCTCGAGCTCAGTGAGGTTGGATGGAGAGCATTTGTGAACAGCAGTTTTCAGTTCTTTCCACAGATTCTCGATTGGATTCAGGTCTGGACTTTGACTTGGCCATTCTAACACCTGGATATGTTTATTTTTGAACCATTCCATTGTAGATTTTGCTTTATGTTTTGGATCATTGTCTTGTTGGAAGACAAATCTCCGTCCCAGTCTCAGGTCTTTTGCAGACTCCATCAGGTTTTCTTCCAGAATGGTCCTGTATTTGGCTCCATCCATCTTCCCATCAATTTTAACAATCTTCCCTGTCCCTGCTGAAGAAAAGCAGGCCCAAACCATGATGCTGCCACCACCATGTTTGACAGTGGGGATGGTGTGTTCAGGGTGATGAGCTGTGTTGCTTTTACGCCAAACATAACGTTTTGCATTGTTGCCAAAAAGTTCAATTTTGGTTTCATCTGACCAGAGCACCTTCTTCCACATGTTTGGTGTGTCTCCCAGGTGGCTTGTGGCAAACTTTAAACGACACTTTTTATGGATATCTTTAAGAAATGGCTTTCTTCTTGCCACTCTTCCATAAAGGCCAGATTTGTGCAATATACGACTGATTGTTGTCCTATGGACAGAGTCTCCCACCTCAGCTGTAGATCTCTGCAGTTCATCCAGAGTGATCATGGGCCTCTTGGCTGCATCTCTGATCAGTCTTCTCCTTGTATGAGCTGAAAGTTTAGAGGGACGGCCAGGTCTTGGTAGATTTGCAGTGGTCTGATACTCCTTCCATTTCAATATTATTGCTTGCACAGTGCTCCTTGGGATGTTTAAAGCTTGGGAAATATTTTTGTATCCAAATCCGGCTTTAAACTTCTTCACAACAGTATCTCGGACCTGCCTGGTGTGTTCCTTGTTCTTCATGATGCTCTCTGCGCTTTTAACGGACCTCTGAGACTATCACAGTGCAGGTGCATTTATACGGAGACTTGATTACACACAGGTGGATTGTATTTATCATCATTAGTCATTTAGGTCAACATTGGATCATTCAGAGATCCTCACTGAACTTCTAGAGAGAGTTTGCTGCACTGAAAGTAAAGGGGCTGAATAATTTTGCACGCCCAATTTTTAAGTTTTTGATTTGTTAAAAAAGTTATCCAATAAATGTCGTTCCACTTCATGATTGTGTCCCACTTGTTGTTGATTCTTCACAAAAAAAATACAGTTTTATATCTTTATGTTTGAAGCCTGAAATGTGGCAAAAGGTCGCAAAGTTCAAGGGGGCCGAATACTTTCGCAAGGCACTGTATTGATGAAGCCAGTGACTGATGTGGTGTACTCCTCAATGCCATCGGAAGAATCCCGGAACATGTTCCAGTCTGTGATAGCAAAACAGTCCTGTAGTTTAGCATCTGCTTCATCTGACCATTTTTTTATAGACCGAGTCACTGGTGCTTCCTGCTTTAATTTTTGCTTGTAAGCAGGAATTAGGAGGATAGAGTTGTGGTCAGATTTACCAAATGGAGGGCGAGGGAGAGCTTTGTTCGCGTCTCTGTGTGTGGAGTACAGGTGAACAAGATTTTCTTTTGTATCCCTCTTGTTGCTCATTTAACATGTTGATGGAAATTTGGTAGAACTGATTTAAGAGACATCCGGCTCTTTGTCCTCTGTTCCTGCGTCGCCTCCTTTTGCAAATAACGGGATGATTTCACTGTCGGGTGTTTGGAGAAGGTCTTGTGTTTCTTGCTTGTTGAGGAAAAATCTTTGTCTAATCCGAGGTGAGTCATCGCTGTCCTGATATCTAGAATCTCTTTGTTGAATCCGAGGTGAGTGATCGCTGTCCTGATATCTAGAATCTCTTTGTCGAATCCGAGGTGAGTGATCACTGTCCTGATATCTAGAATCTCTTTGTCGAATCCGAGGTGAGTGATCGCTGTCCTGATATCTAGAAGCTCTTTGTCTAATCCGAGGTGAGTGATCGCTGTCCTGATATCCAGAAGATCTTTGTTTAATCTGAGGTGAGTGATCGCTGTCCTGAAATCCAGAAGCTCTTAGTCTAATCCGTGGTGAGTGATCACTGTCCTGATATCCAGAAGCTCTTTGTCTAATCCGAGGTGAGTGATCGCTGTCCTGATATCCAGAAGCTCTTTGTCTAATCCGAGGTGAGTGATCGCTGGGCGGTTGGGCGCCTGTAAAACTGCTGCCATTTCTTCCGGCACCATTTTGAATGTTGTTGATCCATCCTCAGTTTTCTCCTTTCACAGCCATTAAACTCTATAACTATTTTAAAGTCACCGTTGGCCTCATGGTGAAATCTCTGAGTGCTTTCCTTCCTCTAGGGCAGGGTTTCCTAAACTCGGCACACCAAGAGGTGCAAGTTTTAGGTTTTGCCCTACCACTACACAGCTGATTCAAATAATCAACTGATCATCAAGCTTTGATCATCTGAATCAGTTGTGTAGTGTTAGGGGAAAAAAACAAAATGTCTACCACTTGGGGACCGAGGACTGAGTTTGGGAAACGCTGCTCTCCGGCAAAACGCTGCTCTCCGGCAAAGACGCCTGTATCTTTGTAGTGACTGGGTGTATTGATACACCAGCTTAAGTGTAATTCGCTCAAAGGGATATTCAATGTCTGCTTTTTATTTGTATTTTCTACCAAATGAAATCAAATAAAATGTTATTGGTCACATACACGTTTTTATCAGATGTTATTGCAGATGAAGCAAAAAATGCTTGTACTTCTAGTTCCAACAGTGCAGTAATATCTAACACTTTACACAACATATACCCAATACACACAAATCTAAGTAGGAATGAATTATGACTATATACATATGGACGAGCGATGTCAGAGCGGAACGAACTAAGATACAGTAGAATAGAAAACAGTATATACATATGAGATGAGTAATGCATAGACTAAGATACAGTAGTATAGAATACAGTATATACATATGAGATGAGTAATGCATAGACTAAGATACAGTAGTATAGAATACAGTATATACATATGAGATGAGTAATGCATAGACTAAGATACAGAAGTATAGAATACAGTATATACATATGAGATGAGTAATGCAAGATATGTAAACATTATTAAGTGAATGAGATATCGTGGAATAGTACTATTTTTAAATCTACCAATCGGTGCCCTTCTTTGCGAGGCATCGGAAAACCTCCCTGGTCTTTGTGGTTGAATCTGTGTTTGAAATTCACTGCTCAACTGAGGGACCTTACAGATAATTGTATGAGTGGGGTACAGAGATGAGGTAGTCATCCAAAAATCATGTTAAACACTATTATGGCACAGTAAATGTTTACTCCTGAGCTTGCCATAACCAAGGGGTTGAATTCTTATTAACTCAACATTTCAGCTTTTCATTTTTAATGAATTTGTAAAAAAATAAATATATGTATACATATCATTATATTATAATTATAATACCCATATTATAACCATATTAATAACCATATTATAATTCCACTTTGACATTATGTGCTATTGTGTGTAGGCCAGTGAAAATAAATCTCAGTTTAAACAATTTTAACTTCAGGCTGTTAACAACAAAATGTGGAAAAAGTCAAGGGGGTGTGAATACTTTCTGAAGGCACGTGTGTCTCTGGACAGATCTCCCTTGGGGTCTAATGACCTCAATATAAATAAAGAGTATAAAATGTGCTAGATAACGCAAAAGGGACTCAGTAGAGTAGAGATACATACCCGGAGAGTACCAGTACACCAGACACACAGCAGAGTAGAGATACATACCCAGAGAGAACCAGTAGACCAGACACACAGCAGAGTAGAGATACATACCCGGAGAGAACCAGTACACCAGACACACAGCAGAGTAGAGATACATACCCGGAGAGAACCAGTAGACCAGACACAGAGTAGAGTAGAGATGATAACACATGATCCTCCAGCGGTAGGCTGGTAAAGGCTCCAGGGCTGGGGT
The DNA here is from genome assembly GCF_013265735.2 of Oncorhynchus mykiss. Classification (NCBI taxonomy): domain Eukaryota; kingdom Metazoa; phylum Chordata; class Actinopteri; order Salmoniformes; family Salmonidae; genus Oncorhynchus; species Oncorhynchus mykiss. The sequence goes on along the minus strand of NC_048576.1, from coordinate 5,462,202 downwards.
GTACATCCACACAGCGCTGCTGGTCCGAGGTGCTCAGACTGGGGATACAGAGAAGACCAAACCCCTGAGGGTGTCAGAGAGACCCATCAATACACATCTCTTCACAGTCTTCCTGGCTCTGAAAAGTCTCTATCGCACCCTCCCTTTCCCTCCCTGCTTTTCCCTCCCCTGTCTTGCTCGCCCCAGAACCCTCCCTCTCTTTCCTTTTCCTCTCTGCTCTCCTTCCTTCTTACTCCCTCTCTCTCTCCCTCTCTCTCTCCTTCTTACTCTCTCTCTCTTTCCCTCTCTCTCTCCTTCTTACTCTCTCTCTCTTCCTCTCTCTCTCTCCCCCTCTCTCTCTCCTTCTTACTCCCTCTCTCTCTCGCCCGCTCTCTCTCCTTCTTACTCTCTCTCTCTCTCTCTGCTCTCCCTCCTTCTCACTCTCTCTCTCTCTCCCACTCTCTCTCTCTCTCCTTCTTACTCCCTCTCTCTGCTCTCCCTCTCTCTCATTCTTACTTCCTCTCTCTCTCATTCTTACTCCCTCTCTCTCTCTCTTGTCTCTCGTGTCTCTCGTGTCTCTCTCTCTCTCTCTCTCTCTCTCTCTCGTCTCTCTCTCTGCTCTCTCTCTCTCTTGTCTCTCGTGTCTCTCTCTCTCTCTGCGTCTCTCTCTCTCTCTCTCTGCTCTCTTGTCTCTCATGTCTCTCTCTCTCTGCCTCTCTCTCCAGGCATTGGGAGTTACAGTTCCTTTTCCTGTTTCCTCTTCATGTCAGGATGGGAGGAAAAGAAAAGCCTCCCAGTCTGAACAGAACAATGCCATGATTTTAATTACCATTCCTAGGCTATATCCCAAACAGCACCCTATCCCCTATTTAGTGCACTATGCTGGACCATAGGACTCTGATGTAAAGTAGTGCACTACATAGGGCATAGGGTTCCATTTTGGGATGTATCCCTAAAGGCCCCTTGGGGAGGGTCCTTAGAACAGTCCTACAGAATAATAATCTGTTAGGGAGTGTCCATTAGAGACCAAAAACATCCTTGGATACAGAGGTTTATATACTGAAACAAAAGATATAAACGCAACATGCAACAATTTCAAACATTTTACTGAGTTACATTTCATATAAGGAAATGAGTCAATTGAAATAAATTCATTAGGTCCCTTAATCTATGGGTTTCACGTGACTGGGAGTACAGATATGCATCTGCTGGTCACAGATACCTTTAAAGAGAAAGGTAGGGTCTCCGCTGTTGATTGTGACCTGTGGAATGTTGTCCCACTCCTCTTGAATGCCTGTGCTAAATTGCTGGAAATTGGCAGGAACTGGAACACGCTGTCGTACACATCGATCTAGAGCATCCCAAACATGCAGGACATGGAAGAACTGGGACATGTTCAGCTTCCAGGATTTGTGTACAGACCCTTGTGACATGGGGCCGTGCATTATCATGCTGAAACATGAGGTGATGGCGGTTGGATGAATGGCAGGACAATGTGCCTCAGGATCTCGTCAGGGTATCTCTGCATTATCATGCTGAAACATGAGGTGATGGCGGTTGGATCAATGGCAGGACAATGAGCCTCGGGATCTCGTCAGGGTATCTCTGTGCATTCAAATTGCAATCGATAAAACGCAATTGTGTTCATTGTCTGTAGTTTATGTCTGCCCATACCATAATCGCTTGCCCACACGACGCCATACACAGGGTCTGCGATTGTGAGGCCATTTGGACGTTCTGCCAAATTCTCTAAAACGGTGTTGGAAGCTGTTTATGGTAGAGAAATGAACATTAAATTCTCTGGCAACAGTTCTGGTGGACATTCCTGCAGTCAGCTCTCTCAACATTTTAGATATCTGTGGCGTGGTGTTGTGTGACAAACCTGCACATTTTAGAGTGGCCTTGTATTGTCCACAGCACAAGGTGCACCTGTGCAATGTTCATGCTGTTTAATCAGCTTCTTGATATGCCACACCTGTCAGGTGGATGGATTATCTTGGTAAAGGAGAAATGCTCACTAAAAGGGATGTTAGCAAATTTATGGACAACATTTTAGAGAAATAAGCCTTTTGTTCATGTGGAAAATTTCAGGGATCTTTTATTTCAGCTCATGAAACATTGGACCAACACTTTACATGTTACATGCGTTTATATTTTTGTTCAGTATATATATACACAGTTGAAGTCGGAAGTTTACATACACCTTAGCCAAATACACTAACTCAGTTTTTCACAATTGTGGAGGTCTTGGCTCATTTCTTTTGATTTTACCATGATGTCAAGCAAAGAGGCACTGAGTTTGAAGGTAGGCCTTGAAATACATCCACAGGTAAACCTCCAATTGTCTCAAATGATGTCAATTAGCCTATCAGAAGCTTCTAAAGTCATGACATCATTTTCTGGAATTTTCCAAGCTTTTTAAAGGCACAGTCAACTAAGTGTATGTAAACTTCTGACCCACTGGAATTGTGAATTATAGGTGAATGAATTATATATACAGTGAATTATAGGTGAAATAATCTGTCTGTAAACATTTGTTGGAAAAATAACTTGCGTCATGTGTAACAGGGTTGGTTATGTTTCCACTTGCCTCTATAGAAATGTGTATTTAATGTTCAATCAAGCACAAAGTAGATGTCCTAACCGACTTGCCAAAACTATAGTTTGTTGACAAGAAAATTGTGGAGTGGTTGAAAAATGAGTTTTAATGACTCCAACCTAAGTGGATGTAAACTTCTGACTTCAACTGTATTTATTTATATACGGTGGCCTATGTTCCCTCAGGAGTAGGTCAAAAGTTTATGTATAAGCAGGAACCGCACTGACTCACTGTGGTTTCCTGACACTCGCAGGTTGCTCTGGGAACGAAGAGGAGTTGTGTGGAGACACCAGGGTAGGGTTAGTAAAAGCTCTAGCAGCCTGTAAATTCAATTTCATTTAAATGTAAAAGCTTTATTGGCATGGGAAACATATGTTTACAATGTTAAAGCAAGTGAAGTAGATAATAAACAATATATATATATGAACTGTAAACTTTACACTTACAAAAAAGTTCCAAAATAATAAATACATTTTAAATGTCGTATTATGCAGTTGTAATGACGTGCAAATAGTTAAAGTACAAATGTACAAAAGGATAAGCATAAATATGGGTTGTATTTACAATGGTGTTTGTTCTTCACTGGTTGCCCTTTTCTTGTGGCAACAGGTCACAAATCTTGCTGCTGTGATGTCACACCGTGGTGTTTAACCCAGTAGATATGGGAGTTTATCAAAATTGGATTTGTTTTCAAATTATTTGTGGATCTGTGTAATCTGAGGGAAATATGTCTCTCTAATATGGTCATACATTGGACAGGAGGTTAGGAAGTACAGCTCAGTTTCCACCTCATTTTGTGGGCAGTGTGCACAGTGTGCTCTTCTCTTGAGAGCCAGGTCTGCCTACGGCAGCCTTTCTCAATAGCAAGGCTATACTCACTGAGTCTGTACATAGTCAAAGATTTCCTTAAGTTTGGTCCAGTCACAGTGGTCAGGTATTCTGCCACTGTGTACTCTCTGTTTAGGGCCAAATAGCATTCGAGTTTGCTCTGTTTTTTGGTAAATTATTTTCAATGTGTCAAGTAATTATCTTTTTGTTTTCTCATGATTTGGTTGGGTCTAATTGTGTTGTTGTCCTGGGGCTCTGTGGGGTGTGTTTGTGTTTGTGAACAGAGCCCCAGGACCAGCTTGCTTAGGGGACTCTTCTCTAGGTTCATCTCTCTGTAGGTGATGTCTTTGATATGGAAGGTTTGGGAATCACTTCCTTTTAGGTGGTTGTAGAATTTAACATCTCTTTTCTGGATTTTGATCATTAGTGGGTATCGGCCTAATTCTGCTCTGCATGCATTATGTGGTGTTCTACATCGTACACAGAATATATTTTTGCAGAATTCTACATGCAGAGTCTCAAATTCTCATCCCGTCAGTAGAGGATTCCTTCCTCACCATCTTAAATATGCCCCATTCAAGAAATTTAGAACCAGGAACAGATATAGCCCTTGGTTCTCTCCAGACCTGACCGCCCTTAACCAACACAAAAACATCCTATGGCGTTCTGCATTAGCATTGAACAGCCCCCGTGATATGCAACTTTTCAGGGAAGCTAGAAACCAATACACACAGGCAGTTAGAAAAGCTAAGGCTAGCTTTTTCAAGCAGAAATTTGCTTCCTGCAACACAAACTCAAAAAAAAAAGTTCTCGGACACTGTAAAGTCCATGGAGAATAAGAGCACCTCCTCCCAGCTGCCCACTGCACTGAGGATAGGAAACACTGTCACCACCGATAAATCCACTATAATTGAGAATTTCAATAAACATTTCTCTACGGCTGGCCATGCTTTCCACCTGGCTACCCCTACCCCGGTCAACGGCACTGCACCCCCCACAGCAACTCGCCCAAGCCTTACCCATTTCTCCTTCTCCCAAATCCAGTCAGCTGATGTTCTGAAAGAGCCGCAAAATCTGGACCCCTACAAATCAGCCGGGATAGACAATCTGGGCCCTTTCTTTCTAAAACTATCTGCCGAAATTGTTGCCACCCCTATTACTAGCCTGTTCAACCTCTCTTTCGTGTCGTCTGAGATTCCCAAAGATTGGAAAGCAGCTTCGGTCATCCCCTTCTTCAAAGGGGGGGACACTCTTGACCCAAACTGTTATAGACCTAAATCTATCCTACCCTGCCTTTCTAAGGTCTTCGAAAGCTAAGTCAACAAACAGATTACCGACCATTTCAAATTCCACCGTTCCTTCTCCGCTATGCAATCTGGTTTCAGAGCTGGTCATGGGTGCACCTCAGCCACGCTCAAGGTCCTAAACGATATCTTAACCGCCATCGATAAAAAAACAATACTGTGCAGCCGTATTCATTGACCTGGCTAAGGCTTTCCACTCTGTCAATCACCACATCCTCATCGGCAGCCTCGACAGCCTTGGTTTCTCAAATGACTGCCTCGCCTGATTCACCAACTACTTCTCTGATAGAGTTCAGTGTGTCAAATCGGAGGGCCTGTTGTCCGGACCTCTGGCAGTCTCTATGGGGGTGCCACAGGGTTAAATTCTTGGACCGACTCTCTTCTCTGTATACATCAATGATGTCGCTCTTGCTGCTGGTGAGTCTCTGATCCACCTGTACGCAGACGACACCATTCTGTATACTTCTGGCCCTTCTATGGACACTGTGTTAACAACCCTCCAGGCAAGCTTCAATGCCATTCAACTCTCCTTTCGTGGCCTCCAATTGCTCTTAAATACAAGTAAAACGAAATGCATGCTCTTCAACCGATCGCTGCCTGCACCTGCCCGCCTGTCCAACATCACTACTCTGGACGGCTCTGACTTAGAATATGTGGACAACTACAAATACCTAGGTGTCTGGTTAGACTGTAAACTCTCCTTCCAGACTCACATCAAACATCTCCAATCCAAAGTTAAATCTAGAATTGGCTTCCTATTTCGCAACAAATTTCACTCATGCTGCCAAACATACCATTGTAAAACTGAACATCTTACCAATCCTCAACTTCGGCGATGTCATTTACAAAATAGCCTCCAATAAATAACCTACTCAACAAATTCGATGCAGTCTATCACAGTGCCATCCGTTTTGTCACCAAAGCCCCTCTCGTTGGCTGGCCCACACTTCATACTCGTCGCCAAACCCACTGGCTCATCTACAAGACCCTGCTAGGTAAAATCCATCCTTATCTCAGCTCGCTGGTCACCATAGCAGCACCCAGTAGTAGCACACGCTCCAGCAGATCTTTTATTTTTATTTGACCTTTATTTAACTAGGAAAGTCAGTTAAGAACAAATTCTTATTTTCAATGATGGCCTAGGAACAGTGGGTTAACTGCCTGTTCAGGGGCAGAACAACATATTTGTACCTTGTCAGCTCGGGTGTTTGAACTTGCAACCCTCCGGTTACTAGTCCAACGCTCTAACCACTAGGCTACCCTGCCGCCCCATCTCTGGTCTCCCCCAAAACCAATTCCTCCTTTGGCCGCCTCTCCTTCCAGTTCTCTGCTGCCAATGACTGGAACGAACTACAAAAATCTCTGATACTGGAAACACTTATCTCCCTCACTAGCTTTAAGCACCAGCTGTCAGAGCAGCTCACAGATTACTGCACCTGTACATAGCCCATCTATAATTTAGCCCAAACAACTACCTCTTTCCCTACAGTATTGATTTATTTATTTTGCTCCTTTGCACCCCATTATATCTATCTCTACTTTGCACATTCTTCCACTGCAAATCTACCATTCCAGTGTTTTACTTGCTATATTGTATTTACTTTGCCACCATGGCCTTTTTTTTGCCTTTACCTCCCTTATCTCACCTCACTTGCTCACATTGTATATAGACTTATTTTTTTACTGTATTATTGACTGTATGTTTGTTTTACTCCATGTGTAACTCTGTGTTGTTGTATGTGTCGAACTGCTTTGCTTTATCTTGGCCAGGTCGCAAATGAGAACTTGTCCTCAACTAGCCTACCTGGTTAAATGAAGGTGAAATAAATAAAAATAAATAAAAAATGGTGTTTGGCCCATTTTGGGAATTCTTGGTTGGTGAGTAGACCCCAGACCTCACAACCATATAGGGCAATGGGTTCTATAACCGATTCAATTTTTTTTTAGCCAGATCCTAATTGGTACAGTATGTCGAATTTTATGTTCCTTTGATGGCATAGAATGCCCTTCTTGCCTTGTCTCTCAGATCGTTCACAGCTTTGTGTAAGTTATCTGTGGCGCTGATGTTTAGGCCGAGGTATGGATCGTTTATTGTGTGCTATAGGGCAACGGTGTCTAGATGGACTTTATATTTGTGGTCCTGGTGACTGGATTTTTTTTGGAACACCATTATTTTGGTCTTACTGAGATTTACTGTCAGGGCCCAGGTCTGGCAGAATCTGCGCAAAAGATCTAGGGGCTGCTGTAGGCTCTCCTTGGTTGGTGACAGAAGCACCAGATCATCAGCAAATAGTAGACACTTGACTTCAGGTTCTAGTAGGGTGAGGCCGGGTGCTGCAGACTTTTTTAGTGCCCTCGCCAATTCGTTGATATAAATGTTGAAGAGGGTGGGGCTTAAGCTGCATCCCTGTCTCACCCCTCGGCCCTGTGGAAGAAAAGTGTGTGTTTTTTGCCTATTTTAACTGCACACTTGCTGTTTGTGTACATGGATTGTATAATGTTGTATGTTTTTCCCCCAACACCACTTTCCATCAATTTGTATAGCAGACCCTTACGCCAAATTGAGTCAAAGGCTTTTTTGAAATCAACAAAGCATTGGAAGACTTGCCTTTGCCTTTGTTTGTTTGTTTGTCAATTAGGCTGTGCAGGGTGAATACGTGGTCTATCGTACGATAATTTGGTAAAAAATCAAATTTGACATTTGCTCAGTACATTGTTTTCACTGGGAAATGTACGAGTCTGCTGTTAATGATAATGCAGAGGATTTTCCCAAGGTTGCTGTTGACGCATATCCCACAGTAGTTATTGGGGTCAAATTTGTCTCCATTTTTGTGGATTGGGGTGATCAGTCCTTGGTTCCAAATTATGGGGAAGATGCCAGAGCTAAGGATGATGTTAAAGAGTTTAAGTATAACCAATTGGAATTTGGTATCTGTATATATAACATCAATACCATAGGCCCCTTTGGGGTTGGAGGGTTTGTATTTTGTCCTGTAGTTCATTCAATGTAATTGGAGAATCCAGTGGGTTCTGGTCGTCTTTAATAGTTGATTCTAAGATCTGTATTTGATCATGTATATGTTTTTGCTGTTTGTTCTATGTTGTAGAGCCAAAAAGATTGGAGAAGTGGTTTACCCATATCTCAGTTTTGGATAGATAGTTATTTGTGTTGTTGTTTGTTTAGTGTTTTCCAATTAACACAGAAGTGGTTAGAGTCTATGGATTCTTCAATTACATTGATTTGAATTCTGACGTGCTGTTCCTTCTTTTGCCATAGTGTTTCTATATTGTTTTAGTGATTCACCATAGTGAAGGCGTAGACTCAGGTTTTTCCGGGTCTCTATGTTTTTGTTTGGACAGGTTTCTCAATTTCTTTCTCAAATTGTTGCATTCTTCATCAAACCATTTGTCATTGTTGTTCATTTTATTCGCTTATCTATTTGAGATTTCTCTCCCTGTTAATAAGAGCTCTAGTAGCCTCCCTCTCCCTGCTAATAAGAGCTCTAGCAGCCTCTCCCCCTGTTAATAAGAGCTCTAGCAGCCTCCCTCTCCCTGTAATTAAGAGCTCTAGCAGCCTCCCTCTCCCTGCTAATAAGAGCTCTAGCAACCTCTCTCTCCCTGTTAATAAGAGCTCTAGCAGCCTCTCTCCCTGTTAAGAGCTCTAGCAGCCTCCCTCTCCCTGCTAATAAGAGCTCTAGCAGCCTCCCTCTCCGTGCTAATAAGAGCTCTAGCAGCCTCTCTCCCTGTTAGTAAGAGCTCTAGCAGCCTCGCTCTCCCTGCTATAATAAGAGCTCTAGCAGCCTCCCTCTCCCTGCTAATAAGAGCTCTAGCAGCATCTCTCTCCCTGTTAATAAGAGCTCTGGTTTCTACTGTTAGACACAAGGGCCAATTACCCCAGTCCCTCTGGCAAATAGTCCCTCACCACTATTCACAGTATTAACCCAGCTGTAGCAGATAGTCCCTCACCACTATTAACCAGCTGTAGCAGATAGTCCCTCACCACTATTCACAGTATTAACCCAGCTGTAGCAGATAGTCCCTCACCACTATTAACCCAGCTGTAGCAGATAGTCCCTCACCACTATTAACCAGCTGTAGAATATAGTCCCTCACCACTATTCACAGTATTAACCCAGCTGTAGCATATAGTCCCTCACCACTATTCACAGTATTCACCCAGCTGTAGCAGATAGTCCCTCACCACTATTAACCAGCTGTAGCAGATAGTCCCTCACCACTATTAACCAGCTGTAGCATATAGTCCCTCACCACTATTCACAGTATTCACCCAGCTGTAGCAGATAGTCCCTCACCACTATTCACCCAGCTGTAGCAGATAGTCCCTCACCACTATTAACCCAGCTGTAGCATATAGTCCCCTCACCACTATTAACCCAGCTGTAGCATATAGTCCCTCACCACTATTCACAGTATTCACCCAGCTGTAGCAGATTGTCCCTCACCACTATTAACCCAGCTGTAGCAGATACTCCCTCACCACTATTAACCCAGCTGTAGCAGATAGTCCCTCACCACTATTCACCCAGCTGTAGCAGATAGTCCCTCACCACTATTAACCCAGCTGTAGCATATAGTCCCTCACCACTATTAACCCAGCTGTAGAATATAGTCCCTCACCACTATTCACAGTATTAACCAGCTGTAGCATATAGTCCCTCACCACTATTCACCCAGCTGTAGCATATAGTCCCTCACCACTATTCACAGTATTAACCCAGATGTAGCAGATAGACCCTCACCACTATTAACCAGCTGTAGAATATAGTCCCTCACCACTATTAACCAGCTGTAGCATATAGTCCCTCACCACTATTCACAGTATTCACCCAGCTGTAGAATATAGTCCCTCACCACTATTCACCCAGCTGTAGAATATAGTCCCTCACCACTATTAACCCAGCTGTAGCATATAGTCCCCTCACCACTATTCACCCAGCTGTAGCATATAGTCCCTCACCACTATTAACCAGCTGTAGCATATAGTCCCCTCACCACTATTAACCCAGCTGTAGCATATAGTCCCTCACCACTATTAACCAGCTGTAGCATATAGTCCCCTCACCACTATTAACCCAGCTGTAGCAGATAGTCCCTCACCACTATTAACCAGCTGTAGCATATAGTCCCCTCACCACTATTAACCCAGCTGTAGCAGATAGTCCCTCACCACTATTCACCCAGCTGTAGCATATAGTCCCTCACCACTATTCACCCAGCTGTAGCATATAGTCCCCTCACCACTATTCACCCAGCTGTAGCAGATAGTCCCTCACCACTATTCACCCAGCTGTAGCATATAGTCCCCTCACCACTATTAACCCAGCTGTAGCAGATACTCCCTCACAACTATTAACCCAGCTGTAGCAGATAGACCCTCACCACTATTAACCCAGCTGTAGCAGATAGTCCCTCACCACTATTAACCAGCTGTAGAATATAGTCCCTCACCACTATTCACAGTATTCACCCAGATGTAGCAGATAGTCCCTCACCACTATTCACCCAGATGTAGCAGATACTCCCTCACCACTATTAACCCAGCTGTAGCAGATAGTCCCTCACCACTATTAACCAGCTGTAGCAGATATTCCCTCACCACTATTAACCCAGCTGTAGCAGATAGTCCCTCACCACTATTAACCCAGCTGTAGCAGATAGTCCCTCACCACTATTAACCAGCTGTAGCAGATAGTCCCTCACCACTATTCACAGTATTAACCCAGATGTAGCAGATAGTCCCTCACCACTATTAACCAGCTGTAGCAGATAGACCCTCACCACTATTAACCAGCTGTAGAATATAGTCCCTCACCACTATTAACCCAGCTGTAGAATATAGTCCCTCACCACTATTAACCCAGCTGTAGCATATAGTCCCTCACAGCTATTCACCCAGATGTAGCAGATAGTCCCTCACCACTATTAACCAGCTGTAGAATATAGTCCCTCACCACTATTAACCCAGCTGTAGCAGATAGTCCCTCACCACTATTAACCCAGCTGTAGCATATAGTCCCTCACCACTATTAACCCAGCTGTAGCATATAGTCCCTCACCACTATTAACCCAGCTGTAGCATATAGTCCCTCACCACTATTAACCCAGCTGTAGCAGATAGTCCCTCACCACTATTAACCCAGCTGTAGCATATAGTCCCTCACCACTATTAACCCAGCTGTAGCAGATAGTCCCTCACCACTATTCACAGTATTCACCCAGATGTAGAATATAGTCCCTCACCACTATTAACCAGCTGTAGCAGATAGTCCCTCACCACTATTAACCAGCTGTAGCAGATAGTCCCTCACCACTATTAACCAGCTGTAGCAGATAGTCCCTCACCACTATTAACCAGCTGTAGAATATAGTCCCTCACCACTATTAACCCAGCTGTAGAATATAGTCCCTCACCACTATTAACCCAGCTGTAGCATATAGTCCCTCACAGCTATTCACCCAGATGTAGCAGATAGTCCCTCACCACTATTAACCAGCTGTAGAATATAGTCCCTCACCACTATTAACCCAGCTGTAGCAGATAGTCCCTCACCACTATTAACCCAGCTGTAGCATATAGTCCCTCACCACTATTAACCCAGCTGTAGAATATAGTCCCTCACCACTATTAACCAGCTGTAGCAGATAGTCCCTCACCACTATTAACCAGCTGTAGCAGATAGTCCCTCACCACTATTCACAGTATTCACCCAGATGTAGAATATAGTCCCTCACCACTATTAACCAGCTGTAGCAGATAGTCCCTCACCACTATTAACCAGCTGTAGCATATAGTCCCTCACCACTATTCACAGTATTCACCCAGATGTAGAATATAGTCCCTCACCACTATTAACCAGCTGTAGCAGATAGTCCCTCACCACTATTAACCAGCTGTAGCAGATAGTCCCTCACCACTATTCACAGTATTCACCCAGATGTAGAATATAGTCCCTCACCACTATTAACCAGCTGTAGCAGATTGTCCCTCACCACTATTCATCCAGCTGTAGCAGATAGTCCCTCACCACTATTAACCAGCTGTAGAATATAGTCCCTCACCACTATTAACCAGCTGTAGCAGATATTCCCTCACCACTATTCACCCAGCTGTAGAATATAGTCCCTCACCACTATTCACAGTATTCACCCAGCTGTAGCAGATTGTCCTTAACCAGTATTCATCCAGCTGTAGAATATAGTCCCTCACCACTATTAACCAGCTGTAGCAGATAGTCCCTCACCACTATTAACCCAGCTGTAGCAGATATTCCCTCACCACTATTAACCCAGCTGTAGCATATAGTCCCCTCACCACTATTAACCCAGCTGTAGCAGATACTCCCTCACCACTATTAACCCAGCTGTAGCATATAGTCCCTCACCACTATTAACCCAGCTGTAGCAGATACTCCCTCACCACTATTAACCCAGCTGTAGCAGATACTCCCTCACCACTATTCCCCCAGCTGTAGCAGATACTCCCTCACCACTATTAACCCAGCTGTAGCAGATTGTCCCTCACCACTATTCACCCAGCTGTAGCAGATTGTCCCTCACCACTATTCACCCAGCTGTAGCAGATATTCCCTCACCACTATTAACCCAGCTGTAGCAGATTGTCCCTCACCACTATTAACCAGCTGTAGCAGATATTCCCTCACCACTATTAACCAGCTGTAGAATATAGTCCCTCACCACTATTAACCAGCTGTAGAATATAGTCCCTCACCACTATTAACCAGCTGTAGAATATAGTCCCTCACCACTATTAACCAGCTGTAGCAGATAGTCCCTCACCACTATTAACCCAGCTGTAGCAGATTGTCGCTCACCACTATTCACCCAGCTGTAGCAGATAGTCCCTCACCACTATTAACCCAGCTGTAGCAGATATTCCCTCACCACTATTAACCCAGCTGTAGCAGATAGTCCCTCACCACTATTCACCCAGCTGTAGCAGATAGTCCCTCACCACTATTAACCCAGATGTAGCAGATAGTCCCTCACCACTATTAACCAGCTGTAGCAGATTGTCCCTCACCACTATTCACAGTATTCACCCAGCTGTAGCATATAGTCCCTCACCACTATTCACAGTATTCACCCAGCTGTAGCATATAGTCCCTCACCACTATTCACAGTATTCACCCAGCTGTAGCAGATAGTCCCTCACCACTATTCACCCAGCTGTAGCAGATAGTCCCTCACCACTATTAACCAGCTGTAGCAGATTGTCCCTCACCACTATTCACAGTATTCACCCAGCTGTAGCATATAGTCCCTCACCACTATTCACAGTATTCACCCAGCTGTAGCATATAGTCCCTCACCACTATTCACAGTATTCACCCAGCTGTAGCATATAGTCCCTAACCACTATTCACAGTATTCACCCAGCTGTAGCAGATAGTCCCTCACCACTATTCACCCAGCTGTAGCAGAGTGTCCCTCACCACTATTAACCAGCTGTAGCAGATTGTCCCTCACCACTATTCACAGTATTCACCCAGCTGTAGCATATAGTCCCTCACCACTATTCACAGTATTCACCCAGCTGTAGCATATAGTCCCTCACCACTATTCACAGTATTCACCCAGCTGTAGCAGATAGTCCCTCACCACTATTCACAGTATTCACCCAGCTGTAGCATATAGTCCCTCACCACTATTCACAGTATTCACCCAGCTGTAGAATATAGTCCCTCACCACTATTCACAGTATTCACCCAGCAGTAGAATATAGTCCCTCACCACTATTCACAGTATTCACCCAGCTGTAGCAGATTGTCCTTAACCAGTATTCATCCAGCTGTAGCAGATACTCCCTCACCACTATTAACCCAGCTGTAGCAGATAGTCCCTCACCACTATTAACCAGCTGTAGCAGATAGTCCCTCACCATTATTAACCCAGCTGTAGCAGATAGTCCCTCACCACTATTTACCCAGCTGTAGAATATAGTCCCTCACCACTATTAACCCAGCTGTAGCAGATAGTCCCTCACCACTATTCACCCAGCTGTAGCAGATAGTCCCTCACCACTATTAACCCAGCTGTAGCAGATATTCCCTCACCACTATTAACCAGCTGTAGCATATAGTCCCTCACCACTATTCACCCAGCTGTAGCAGATAGTCCCTCACCACTATTAACCCAGCTGTAGCATATAGTCCCTCACCACTATTCACAGTATTCACCCAGCTGTAGCATATAGTCCCTCACCACTATTCACAGTATTCACCCAGCTGTAGCATATAGTCCCTCACCACTATTCACAGTATTCACCCAGCTGTAGCAGATACTCCCTCACCACTATTAACCCAGCTGTAGCATATAGTCCCTCACCACTATTAACCCAGCTGTAGCATAGTCCCTCACCACTATTCACAGTATTCATCCAGCTGTAGCAGATAGCCCCTTACCACTATTAACTCAGCTGTAGCATATAGTCCCTCACCACTATTAACCCAGCTGTAGCAGATACTCCCTCACCACTATTAACCCAGCTGTAGCAGATAGTCCCTCACCACTATTCACCCAGCTGTAGCATATAGTCCCTCACCACTATTAACCCAGCTGTAGCAGATATTCCCTCACCACTATTCACCCAGCTGTAGCAGATACTCCATCACCACTATTAACCCAGCTGTAGCAGATAGTCCCTCACCACTATTCACCCAGCTGTAACATATAGTCCCTCACCACTATTAACCCAGCTGTAGCAGATAGTCGCTCACCACTATTAACCCAGCTGTAGCAGATAGTCCCTCACCACTATTAACCCAGCTGTAGCATATAGTCCCTCACCACTATTAACCCAGCTGTAGCAGATACTCCCTCACCACTATTAACCCAGCTGTAGCAGATAGTCCCTCACCACTATTTAACCAGCTGTAGAATATAGTCCCTCACCACTATTAACCCAGCTGTAGCAGATAGTCCCTCACCACTATTCACCCAGCTGTAGCAGATAGTCCCTCACCACTATTAACCCAGCTGTAGCAGATATTCCCTCACCACTATTAACCAGCTGTAGCAGATAGTCCCTCACCACTATTCACCCAGCTGTAGCAGATAGTCCCTCACCACTATTAACCAGCTGTAGCAGATAGTCCCTCACCACTATTAACCCAGCTGTAGCAGATAGTCCCTCACCACTATTAACCCAGATGTAGCAGATAGTCCCTCACCACTATTCACCCAGCTGTAGCATATAGTCCCTCACCACTATTCACAGTATTCACCCAGCTGTAGCATATAGTCCCTCACCACTATTAACCAGCTGTAGCATATAGTCCCTCACCACTATTCACAGTATTCACCCAGCTGTAGCAGATAGTCCCTCACCACTATTAACCCAGCTGTAGCATATAGTCCCTCACCACTATTAACCCAGCTGTAGCATATAGTCCCTCACCACTATTCATCCAGCTGTAGCAGATAGTCCCTCACCACTATTAACCCAGCTGTAGCATATAGTCCCTCACCACTATTAACCCAGCTGTAGCATATAGTCCCTCACCACTATTAACCAGCTGTAGCAGATAGTCCCTCACCACTATTCACCCAGCTGTAGCATATAGTCCCTCACCACTATTAACCCAGCTGTAGCAGATAGTCCCTCACCACTACTAACCCAGCTGTAGCAGATAGTCCCTCACCACTATTAATCCAGCTGTAGCATATAGTCCCTCACCACTATTAACCCAGCTGTAGCAGATACTCCCTCACCACTATTAACCCAGCTGTAGCATATAGTCCCTCACCACTATTCACCCAGCTGTAGCAGATAGTCCCTCACCACTATTAACCCAGCTGTAGCATATAGTCCCCTCACCACTATTAACCCAGCTGTAGCAGATAGTCCCTCACCACTATTAACCCAGCTGTAGCAGATAGTCCCTCACCACTATTCACCCAGCT